>NC_136954.1:18081063-18156063 GCF_032717465.1 Coenobita brevimanus
TCCTCCCCATCAGCATCTGCCTCCTCCTCCTCCCTTTCATCATCTCCCTGACCCTCTCCCTCCCTTTCAACATCCACTTATCCCCCCTCCCCGCTGTATACACCTCACATCTCCTCCCTCTCCCCATTTCAACACTCCCTCCCTCTCCCCCATAACAATAAACCTTCCCCCTCCCCAATTTAAACACATTCCTCCCTCTCCCTCTCCCTCTTCTCAGTACCTCCCTCCCCTCTCCTCTTCCCTCTCAACACCTCCCTCTCCCTCCTCCTCTCCCATCTCAACACCTCCCTCCTTTCCCCCGGCCTTTCAAAACACCCCTCTCCTACTTTCAGCAGCTACTTCCTCCCTTCCCCTTTCAACGTCCCATCACCCTCCCCCTTTCAACACCCCCTCCCCATACCGACGGGAGACAGGAGTTAAACAGGAGAGAGGAGGTATATGCACAGTCTCGGACAAAATTATCGATTCACTTCCTTGGGATAAACTTTACTACCATCATCCCAGCCGTAATTCGCACACCTGAGAGATAGTGTGGGGAAGCATACAGAATTGAAACGAAATAAGCCATGTAGTCATTCACACATCATTCATTCTTACGGAACCCTGGCACTCCCACTCTTACAAAACAAGTTGCACATTCATTTTTTCAAAGTTGATTTTCGTACATACGCTCATGAATAATTGTAAAATCAACAATGAGGAATGGGAAAAGAAATAACTAGTGTCTAAGATCTGCATTCATTGTAGCATAGCAGGGCTCCGTAACACTTCTTCATTAGCAATTTATTTAGGATACTATACCTTAGCATTCTTCTGTATGATATTTATAGAGTCCACCCAAGGGTCATTGGTAGACATCAGGAAGGGCATCCGGTCATAAAATGCTACACGCTCCAGTCCAAAAGTCCTCTACCCAGGGGCAACGCCTTAGCCCTTCGGGGATACCTGGCGTAAAACCAGATTATTTTTTTTTTTTATAAGCAGCATCATAGCTTATACCAATGACAAACGAAGAGGTATGGAGGTGGTGTTATTGTTGTTGTTCATGATGTTGTTGTTGTTGTTGCTGCTCTTGTTGTTGTACCCCCAGGCTTATGTCAACGTGAACCCAGTGGCCTGCAGACTGAAGCTTGCCTTATCTGCAATTCATCATCATCCTTCTGGGGGATAGGGAGGGACCTTAGGGACGTTTGTATAAGTGTCCAGTAGAGTCACTTGTTTATATTGATGCCACCCCGTGAAGGCGTCCCTCCCGACCACGAGATATAGGTGTACTGAAATACGCTGAAACAATCGCTATGGAACAGATGCTACAGAATTACCAAAGCCGTTTAGTAAACTACCCCAATTCGAGCCCTCCCGCAGTAATCCAGATCTTTTAGTAAAGGAAAGCGCCTTTTTTTTTTTTTTTTTTTTTTTTTTTACTATATCATTATTTTTTCGTAGCTCCTTTCGCATCACTTTAATTGCACGGTTGATATTATCTCCCTATCAGACAATGACCGCGGCGTTCTTGCTCTCTCTCTCTCTCTCTCTCTCTCTCTCTCTCACCTACTTAGCCCTTTTTCTTTTCCTTGAATTTCCACACACACTCTTCCTTCCACTACCCAGGACCATCTTAAAGCAATTTCAGGAGGCGCTTCTCCCCGCCGCATCCATTCACACCGACAGATTACCCCGGCCAGGAAGCGAACCACTTACCCACCAGGGCACGTTGCCGCCGTTTAAACAGACTGTGCTCAGACCGCCACTTAGAAGTAAGGCCGAGGTTCCTGACTCAACACTCCCAGCCTCCACCAACTCTATAACCTGCTTCTGATGGCGCTAACCACTCAGAGTTTGCCGCATTATAAACCGTGGGTACCTGCAATGCGGACAAATCTGCGTAATTTTTTGCATGCATTTTTACCTGCTATTTCAGACACAAGATGTATGATAGGGCAGCTTCCCTCTTGCTGTTGTTGCTGTTGGAGAAGAATTTTATATATCCCTTCTTTCTTTCTGGCTAAATTCAGTTCCATGATCACATTTTGTATTACCCTCCCAGCTAATCCAGCCCACCTCTGTACACCCACAGCATCCAAACTCTTCCCCCACCCACCCACACTAGACACACCTGCTCCCATTCAATCACCGCATGCCATCCACCACCACCCCAGCCTCTTGCCGTAATAGACGTGACCCGATGCGACCTATATTAACCCTGTTTCTTAGAGTCATGGTGCCATGAATTGTACAAATGGAATAACTACAACATAGACATATTTGGAAAAGCTGTTATTTTGTGATATGCTCGTACCAGGGAGTCCAGGTCTAGCCGAAATTTTTGTATCTTCCAGTAAACAGCTTTTCCAGATGTGGGCATAACTCTGCCATTTGTATTAACCATAATATCATAATTCCAGCCCATCTCGCCCACTCCTTTCCATCCAGTCAACCCAGTACTGATGTGATGTATTCAGTAATCCTTAATGTTTTCACATCAAGCCAATATGTGTCCTAAATTCGTCGTGGCCCACCAACCATTCCCAGCATATCCCGCCGACCCGTGTATCCCTAACCTTCTCAAGATTTTATTCTCGTCTACTCTGAATCCTTTCTAATACTTCCTTATCATCCTTTTAACTTGTATGTTACATTTTCATCTGTGCTTGTACAGGTTTCTAAATGCGCACTCAGTCATGTTCACTCAGTTGTACGTTGTAAGATAAGTTTGAACCACTTCTTATCTTGCAGATAATTAATAGCTTCTCAAAACATTGCAACAGGCGCGTCCAGCACTGATATAAGCTTAGGTTATAATTCTTCATGTACTTGCATGCCCAAGCCAGATTATATCTATATATATATATATATATATATATATATATATATATATATATATATATATACCTAGGCTGCTTCCCCCAAGGAAAGGGAGGTAGCCGAGACAGGACGACTCACTCTCCATTTACTCATCCATTCAAACACATTTATTCGCATCTTAGCCCCAAAGGGGAGAACGGACAGATCCTCACCGCACCACACCGCACAAGGGTCAACTGCACAATGCAATCAGTGACATCCGCAGCAGGGCCCGACAGCAGAACTGGTTTACCCCTGCCAGATCATAATACAGATAGCTAAATAAATTGTGTGAGTGAGAACATACTCGAAAACCTTTACAGTCCTCAGTGTTGGGGAAGTTGCAGCCACTCATAGCATTAATGTATGTGTACAACAAATTGAAGGACCGTTACAGTATTAAATGGAAATGAGTTATTAATCATTAGCTATTCGTCAATGAAGCCTGCATACGTCACGACAATTGCTCATAAATGTATGACTTAATTCTTGTAGGCAAATCTTGTCAGCTAGTTAAAAGCATCAATTATAACTGTTACGCTTAAACGTTTTGTGAGTGTATAACTGTGCCTGAATTGCCCTCATCTTAGTTGATTTAAATTATTTAAAATAAAAAAGAATAAACTAAATATTTCCTCACTAGCTCCAAGTGGTTAATTTCGCAGGCTGTGACATATACTCGGAAGCCGGTACGAGAATATAAAAAACAAGCCTCACGGAAAGCACGGTTGAATTTCCCACGAGAAAACAAAGTGCACGAGATTAGGTTTGCCAGCACTAACTTCAGCCGTGTTCCAGTCCCGCTAGTTTAGTTCTACAAGCCTAAAAACCCCTTGTGTAATTTATTCTTGCTACCACCAGACGATTTTACTCAGCTCAGGGGAAACCTTTGGAGGGGTTAGGGAGAGCCTGCATTAACCCCTGCACCATCTATCATTCCTTGTTTGGGTAAAATCGTCTGGCAGTAGCAAAATTGAAATATACGCCGTGGGACTGAAGGGGTAAGTTTTGCAGCACCATGTTAAAGCTTCTCGCAGTTTGAGCCATTTACTCCTTTTTAAACCTTCTACAGTAGAACGTCTTTATTTTTTTATTTGTTTAGTGGGTAATTAAGGCTCTCCACCCGGATTGAGCCAGTGTAGGTTTATATCCAAGTGGTGGTTGGGGTTTATTGCTCACGTAACGCCACTCAGGGATATGTGAGGCTGGTCACTCATCTTAAATGTCAGGACCAACTTGCCTAGCCCCGGGCTCCTACGCTTCTCATGGGGCAACACAGGATTAGATGATGATGTTATTCTTCCTACCATAAACGATTTCATTCAGCTGAGGGAGTTAATGAAGTTCAGTCTGACTCCTCCAGTTCTAAAGTTTAATCAGGCATAATAATATATGGTAAAGCAACATCAGTATAGTGTATAAAGACGTTCTCGGTTTGAAGGGGCTATGTTGGAGTGTCTTGTAGGTTGGATGAAATCGTATGTCGGTAGGAAAGGAAAATAATGGCGCGTAGTATTAAAAAAGGTAAAAAATTATAGAGATTTCAGGCAGTGATCTGGATGTAGAATAGAAAAGATTTATAAATGCAATAAGAGGAGAACCCACTGGCTGCAAATTACTAACGTTGTACCTCACTGGGCCAACGCCACACGAATGTACTGATCCCAGAGACACATGTTATATTTAAAAAAAAAAAAAAATGAAAATAAAAAATATATAAAACAGTATCTTGATCAAGAATTAGGAAGTTTACATTTCTTTTTGGCCAAAGTCAGATGGCTTTCTTTAGCCAGGAGAATTGTTGCTGTTGCGGCGTCAGTTTTTTTAGTCAGTTTATAACATTCACCATAGAGAAACCTTGGGAGACTATCGACGACACGAGAGACATTAAGGCAGACAGGCATTATTTGCTTAGTTCCAGTACTCCCCAGAATGCGACTCGAAAAGCTGGGGTGTTGGGAAAGGTGTAGGAGTGGAGGAGACTGGTAGTGCGGGTTTATGGGAGCTGTGGGGGCTATGTTGAGACTGGCACATGGAGATTACACCATTGTGTGTTGTAATGTCGTAGCCTAATTCACTCATTCACTCACTCTTTATCTATATATCTACCTGTCTATCTATATCTATCTATCTGTTCATCTATCTATCTATATATGTATATATTCAAGATACGAGTATATATACAGCATATTTGTGTACACGGCATAGTCGATGTCTAAAGAAGGAAGTCATATTAAATATAAGCAGAAATTCAGGCAGTATTGTCAAACACATCTCCACTATCAACAGCATCGTAGAAAAAAAAAAAAATTACGATACTGGCAGCTACATTGGCTGGTCTTCACAATTTCACCTTGTTAGGGAAGATTAGGTGGAGGGAGTGCGACCAGCCGGTGTTCGCGTCGTTATTAACTTCCCTGTTGCCTTCACTTCTTGGCCGGGACCAGTTGGCTTCCTAGGTCCTCAGTTGGATATAATTAGCTGGAGCTTTCGCAGTCTCTCCACCCCCCCCCCCTCCCAACCCGTCGAGAGAGAGAGAGAGAGTCACTGGCAAATTAGCAAGGGGAGTATAGGTGTTAAAAAATTTTATGTGCTGTAAAAGACAGTGCTGTTTTCTTTCATTCACCTTACATTCATGCCTCATACTTCCTAACCTCACACTATCACACTTCATATCGCCATTTCACACACTACCACACCATTCATTGCTTAAAGTTCAGACATACATAACACTGCCAAACTTCCCATTGTTTTCCCTCACATTGCCATACTTCACACTGCCACATCACAGACTGCTGCACCTCACACTGTCACATTCCACATGGTCATTCCACACAGCATAACACCAAACACTGCCATATTCATGTCACACACTGGAATATCATGCACATACCTCACACTGTCAAACATCACACTGCCATACTATACATATAACTGAAGCTGCCATACTTCACACTGTATTTCTACGGACTGTCACACCACACACTGTAATTTCGTACACTGACAGTCTAATCACACACTACCACGCCACACACTACAGCCCCACCCATTGCCATACCTTCGCACTGCTGCATCTAATACAATTACATCACACACTGCCCATCTTCACGCTGTTATACCACACGCTACCACGTCGTACACAATCCTCCCATCACACATTATCACACCACACAGCACCACCGCACACACAGCACCACCGCACACACACAGCCATGTCATACACTAGCCATACACTGCCATGCCAGAAACATCTACACTAACCATTATCACACCAAATACTACTACAGTATACCTAACATTGCCACACCACACCATACATTACCTTACATCATATCACCACATTACCTTACATCATATCATCAGACCCTACCGCACCACACACACTACCAGACCTCGCACTTCCACACCTCGCAATACCACACGTTACACTACTACCGTTACACAGTGACACAGTGATACACGTGCGTCTCACATTGCAGTGTCACATCTGTTTAATATTATGGTGCATTTTTCACTTTACATTTGCTTTCTTCAGATTTTGTTCATCGTAGGAGACACTACGACTGGGGAGAGAGTGGATATACTTTTCATTAACGAGTTCCCTACTAGAGGTGAATGAAACTGATGGATAGAATCGTCTTGTTGTAGTCAGAATAAGATTATCAAGTAAGCGGTAGGGTACATAATGTTGACGATGGACAAAGCGTGTGGTAATAACACTAGCAATGTTAGGCGGGAATGAGCAATATATGCAGCACTACTTCAGTAAGAGAAGAGATTTCCTGACTTGCGTTAGATTGTCTGGGTGTAATCGGAGTGAAATACCTTAGGGCCGTCCTGCCTGCAAAGCGTTATTTTGATGTTTCATGCTTATCTGGACGTAAACACAGCGACTGCAGGCTGAACTTGCGTCCGCTCCCACTTTTCATCCTCCTTTCGGGGCATTTGAAGTTGATGGACTTTTGTTATTGTCGTTTTTGTTGTTTTTTGGTGACGATGTTTTTGTTGTTTCTGCTTAATCCCGGTCTGTCTCTGGCCGAACAGACCGGTCGAACACAGGTACACTGGGTCACAAAAGTATCGGTGCACAACATACGTGAAACATTTGGGACCACAGAACGAAGGTCACTGAAATATTAGCATCCGACCTACCACACGTTGATGGCCCTGATGTCGGGAGGTGTCATGTATCGCCAACTAGCAATATCCTCTTGCAAACATACAGCAAATTTAATGTTTATATAGACAGACACTGATGATACACAATGAGACGTTGGTAATGTCAGCAGTTGTTCGAACCTTTTCGGTAGGCATCGCACCCCCTGTGCTCCGATACTTTTGTGATCCATAGTACAATATAGTGCTGTATATACACCGTGTAGGGATCCTGCGCCCCTGTTGGTAGACAACTCCTCACCAGGGTCGGACCAGATTCCTTCCCACGGCGAGGTGCGGAGTAACATGAGGAGGTTTTGGCTCCCAGGTGGATGTCGCAGCTGCTCTACCCAGGGTGCACAGTGCCACCACGTGTAGGTTCCTCGTCAGCACCAATGAGGGACGTTTGTTTGACTGGGAAACGAAGCCGCCGGGTTATATCGGCTGCACCACACATGGCGATGCTCCTCTGTATCACCTAATCACGTTTAACATGAAGGAACATACAACACAACGCAGTACTGAACGTGGCAACAGCAGTGACGCAGGTAGGGCGAGAATCTGCTCCCACCTGGTACATAATTAATATGCAACACGTGTGAACAGTAGCGACGCCACTCGACACCACACCACACCACGGCACCTCATGCCACACTGTGCCATGTCACCCCACGCCACACAGTGCCATGTCACACTAAGCTTTCCAACCCCATGTCACACTATGTCATGTCACCACGCCTCGCCATTCCACATCACACTGTACCATGTCATATCACTCCTTGCCACCCCACGCCACACCATGCCATGTCATACCACGCCACGTCATCCCACGCCACACTATGCCATGTCATACCACGCCTCGCCGCCTCACACCACACCGTGCGTCGTCACCCCATGCTGTACTGTCCCACACCATGCCACGCCACACGACGCCTGCTGCTCTCACCTGTGTATGGTCGCGTTTTCACAAATAAGTTTAAAAGTATATTAAAACTCATCCACCTAGGACTCACTCTCAGCAGAATAAAATAATCTAGAGTCAGCTGAAATACAAACCTAGATTTTTGTAAGACCAAGACCAGGTTAGCACTCTGGCTACTGGGACCCACGCATAGCAGAAGGGACATCAGGTGTCAGCAGGAATACATCAGTAGAGTTGTACCGGCCATGAGAGAGTTCACTTTTACTTCGTGTTTTTCCAAGTGTTTTGTTCCAGCTAACCCCAGAGAATTGTGTCCATTGGAGGTTTAGTGTGTTAGTGTTGTCACCTTCAACATCCCGTCGTCTTTGTTCTTTCCCGTCGCTTCTGTAATATTTGTGCCATTGTATTTTAGTTGGCTGAGGTTTAAATATTCACGTGTCCCTATTCTTGATTGGCTTTCTGCGTATGATCGTGTCCCTGCAGTATATTTCGAAGCCACAGTGATCCCTCAGTAGCGTTGTCGTGTGTGTGTGTGTGTGTGTGTGTGTGTGTGTTAAAAATAAATCAGACTTTTTCAGTCTCATTTAGACCAAACTTGGTGGGTGGACTGAGGGTCAGCCCATGGGTTGACATATTGTGTTAGAGAACAGTAACTCGAAGTTTAAGGTCACACGATGAGGTCAAATTAAATATTTAATTCGATTTGGTCCAGACTAAGTGAAAGGACTGAGATGCGTTCAAGGACGAACAGATTTTATTTTGAGAACAACAGGCCAAAGTCAAGGTCACAGGGCAAAGACTACTCAGTCTTGATCCGATCTGAACCACACTTGACGGGAGGGTTGAGAGGCAGGCATGGATGAAGTTATTCGATTTGAGTCATGGTCACGGGGCAATGCCAAATGTGTGGCCCTTGGTTTAACAGTTGGAGGCGGGTGTTGCACAGTCAGACAGTTGCTTCCTGTACTGTAACTAGTACAATCATACCCTAATATGAAGTCCCATGCATGATAAAACCTGTTCCCTGGATTGAGAGTGGTAGCCGTAATTAACTTCTCCACGCGGTGATCTCATACAGTGAGGAACACATGTCTGCAGTGAGAATTCTTAATGCAAAAACTGAGGTGTTTTGATGGCTATGCCTGTGTTTGTCAGAATATCCATATTATAGTTATGAATCGACAAAGTGCGAACATATGCATAAACAGTATATGAAATTATTTGCTACCAACATCCACTTTATGTTTGCTACGACTCAGGTTTCACACACTGGACTAGGGGCACACACACACACACACACACACACACACACAGACACACACACACAGACACACACACAGACACACACACACACACACACACACACACACACACACACACATATATATATATATATATATATATATATATATATATATACCAGTTTACACCTGACCATGATGTCTCATCACTGACCCCAACGCCTGAGGCCAGACCGAGCTAATTAGAAAAGCAGGGAGGAGAAGGAGAGGTAGAGAGTGAGGTGGAGGGACAGGTAAGATTGGGTTTGGGTGTGGAGAGGTTGGAAGGAGGGATAGACGGAGAATACAGAGGAGGAGGAGAAAGTATGTGGACGGAAGAAGGAGAGGCAGAACAAGAATAAAATGCAGAGGAGAAGCAGAGATATATCAAGAATGAGGAGGAGGTATATAAGGTAGAAGAGGGTATGAGGATGGGGTAATTGAAAGAAAGAACTGTAATAATAAGGACCTGGATACAACATTGACTATTGTCGGTCATGTTCGTATTCTGGTGGAAGGTTAGGACTCAGCAACAACTGACTGTCTGCCTCAACCCTCTCATTGCCGGGATAACAATAGAAATTTGATCTACTGTAGTAGTGGTGAAACTGAACACAACCGTCTAGAGGTCAGAAGAACCAACTACTCGTAAAATATTAGGTCGTCATAGTGAAAGGGAGAAGATCTCGTATTCTCGTGGGTTGAGGAGGTTCCCTAACACCTCTTCCTCAGCGATTTATTTTTGGACTCTGGTAGATGAGATAATTTTATACCTTATTTATGCAAAGCGATACTGGAATGATTTAAACGACACAGAAGATGGTAAAGTATAATAAAAATAAATCGCTACGGAACAGGTGTTAGGGAGCTTTCTAAACCGACGAGAATGGGGGCCAAGGATAGGGCTGGGAATGCTTTTTTTTTTTTTAATTTATTTATTTATTTTTTATTTTTTGGCCGATACGGGAAAATGCAGTTTTGGGATTGATTGTTGACTGGAGCACTCACAGCAGCAATCTCTGTGTTAATGAATGGCTAATACCAATAATTTTGTCATTTCTGGCACACAGGCAGTCCAGGGAGGGGAGACCAGGGAGAGAGAATGAACGCAGCGAATCCACCTTAAAGTGTACCTACAAGGGGGAAAGAGTGAGTGAAACTCAAGGTGATGAACAAAAAGAATTCCAAATTTTTATAATGAAAACGTTTAAGACTGTAATAATGATGAAAATTAATAGTAATAATAATAATAATAATAAAAATAATAATAATAATAGTAATAACATAATTATAATAATAACAACGATGATGATGGTGACAGTAATAATTTTCGTTTCATTCATCATCCAATCCTACGTTGCCCCATGAGGAGCGTAGGAGCCCGGGGCTAGGCAAGTTGGTCCTGACATTTAAGATGCGAGTGACCAGCCTCACTCATCCCTGAGTGGCATTACGTGAGCAGTAAACCCCAACCACCCCTTGAATATAAACCTTTACTGGCTCAACCCGTTTGGAGCTCCGTAATTACCCACTAAACCACTAGGCGCCAAAATTTGGTTATATGGTAACCACCCAGCGTACTAAATGGTTTCCTGATGTACAGGAAACCATTTGGCTTGTCACTCATTGTAGAGTCACCCACAGGCAGAAGGATGAGGAAAGAATAAAGGAAAGACAGAAGAGGGAGTATAAAGTCGCCCGTAGGCAGAAGGACAAGTTCAAAGTTCATGTTCAAATAATTTATTTCCATAAAATATGGTTATTCTTACAAATCGGTATACAAAGTCAAAGACAAAAATAGTCATGTCATATTCGATACATGATAATATCAACTACAAATCACTTAAAATTAACTTCCTAAGTTTAGATTTAAAAACATGTAAGCTTCCGGAATTAGTGATATCAGTAGGTAAATCATTCCACAGTTTGGGTCCTAGTATGGTGATGGCTCTGGCACCAGAGTTTGTTCTGGCTCTGGCACAAAAAGGTTATTTCGCTGTCTTGTACTAGCTGTGTTTTCACTGACAGTGGACAACTTTAGATACCACTCAGGATAAAAACCATTTACAGCCATATAAACAGTGGTACATCTGTCAAAAATATGTTTATCTTTAATCTTTAACCACTTTAATTCCTTTATGATAGGGGTTACATGGTCATACTTTCTTGCACCCCCAATAGCTACTTTAGCTGCAAAATTTTGTAATTTCTGAACTTGGTGAAGTAAGGTATCATTTGTCGTACCCCATATACCTATACAGTAATTTATTATGCTAAGAACTAGAGATTGTACAACAATTTTTCGAGTTGATTTATCAAAGTTTTCACTTTTTTGATTTATGAACATAAGTGTTCCCATGACTTTCTTACTTAATTCATTAATATGCACATCAAAAAGCATATATCTGTCGATGCAGACACCTAGATTTTTTACATTAGTGCTCGGGTAAAATGTGTTCGCCAGAACAATTTATGACAAATTTAAATGCTGAGCCAGTCTTGCATTTTGCTGAGGCATGAACACTGAGGTGTGTGATTGTAGAGTCTAGAGTTCGTGAGGAATACAGAGGAAAGAATGAAGGAAAGAAAGACAGAAGAGGATGGAAGGAAAGAAAGATGGAGGAGAGGAAAGGCCAGACACCCGAGAGCAGCTCTACATCGAGTGAGTGGATGATGAGCGCCCCCACCTACCACAAAGTAATAATAATAATAATAATGATAATAATAATAATAATAATAATGGTAATGATGATGGTGATGATTATAAACGTCAAGTTTAGGGCATTTACTTCATAACAGTATAAAAGAACTTAATAATATGAAAGAATGTACAATGCTATCAGAGTTGCTGTATAATACAGTAATCCATTACAGTATATTACTGACTGCAGCGTTACCTAGGAGGAACTTTCATCTGACAGATCATCATCTTTACTTTTTTTTATTTTTTACACTATCAGAAAACATGAGGAAATGGAGAGAAGAAGAATTTCACGAGTCATGCCAATGAAACCGCTGTTAAATCGTAATATGATGTACGGCAGGGTGTCCAGACCAACTGCATTACTTGATATTTTTATAAACAGATGCGTAAGACTGTGGGAAGTATTCTCGTGTGGTTAGGAAGCTTAGTAACACTTCTTGCTTACCGATTTATTTTTTATTCTTCTTCGTTACTATATTCTTATATTCTTGTCTGTTATTCATGCAATATACTGTATGTCGGCAAGAAAAAAGATATAAGATGCAAAAAGGAGGATATTGATGGGTATTTTGGAAACTAAATCGTTAAGGAAGAATTGTTACGGAGCCTCCTTACCCGACGAGTATACGGACCTGTATTACAACGAATAGATCTGGCAGGAAGTACACGAGTGTAAACATGGGAAAATTACAAGTATACACATGAACAGCCTGATAACTAATACCAGTATGGGTTTACCTCCTCTCACTTTACGGGTATACATTATTATCTTCAGTATAACGTCGATGTTAGAAAGAGAGGGAGAGAGAGAGAGAGAGTACTGGAGATGAAAAATATAATTCAGATCTATCCCTAAGGCCCGCATTCTCGTCGCTTGAGAAGGCTCCCAAGCACCTCTTGCTTAGCGATTTATATTTAGATATGTGTGGATAATATTCTTTAGTTTGCTATTTTTGCAGACCATGACGATATTAGAAAGAATTATGTAAGGCAGAGGAGGACAGTAAGGTGTATTAAGCAAAATAAATCGCTCAGGAAGAGGTGTCAGGGAGCTTCCTTACCCGACATCACTACGAACCTAAGATGCTAAACTGCCAGCTCTCGTGACCAGACAGGAAACACAAGGGCAATTGATGCTTGCAATTTAGGCAAGTTATTGATCAGAATTTGTTTCCCTTATTTCCATCAGTTTAAGCCAACAAGAATAGTATGCACATTTTCGTTAGGTTAGGACACACCCTGTCATCTCCTCCTTATGAGTTTATTTTTGCATGTGGTGCAGTTGCGGACGTGAATATCGTTCCAGTTTTTAATTTAACAATTATGAAACTCGTGCACAGTATTCTGAATAGCTTTTGAATTCCGTAGATCCCAGCTCCTTGTTTCAAAAGCCACTGTTCACTCTCTCGTTATGTATCGTTATGCAGTAGATCGAGGTTTATGTCGGCAACTGTACACTAGAGGAAGTTCTGCGCTTCGCCCACAACTTCGAACCACTGACTGTCTGAGAGGTGACAGCAAGGTAGGCGCAGACACTCGCCTCTGTGGTACTTTCCTGTATAGTACTGTGTGAGTGAGATGGGGACGGAAGAGAGAAAGGCGTCATCATCTTCTCCAATCCTCCTCCTCCCATAACCTCATCCCTCTCACAGATACCAAATAAGTGAGTACCAGTCTACTGCTTGGCTATCACGCGTCTTTCATTTAGAGCTTCGAATTGGCAGGGGAGTTTTCATACGTCCATATAATTGCTCTTGTATATATATTACTTTTGCAGTGTTTGTCCATATACTGTAAAGATGAAGATAGCATGAAAGAGGACAGTAATGTGAAATATACAGTATATGTGAACTGGAAAGAAAGGGACTCTGGAAAGCTTTCTTAACTGACGATAATTTGACTTGAGCTGGACCACATTCTTAAGGTCGGCAGTGCTGCCTCGAAATGACGCCGGCGGCTGGTGTGTGTCGTTTTGATGTTTTATATTTTTATTTTTTACCTCACAAGACGTCGATAGGTGTTCACAATGGGTGTACATCAGTGGTAAGCATCTCTGACCCTCACACTTCCTAAGCGACTTATTGATACACCTTGCTGTCCTCTTATGTGTTGCGTAAATCATTCTAATATCACCATACACTGAATCAGTAACTACAAAACGATATTAACCAGCCTCATCCAAGCATAAATTGGCAAGGAAGAGGTGTTAGGGAGCTTCCTAAACCACTGAGAATACGAACCCCTAAATATATATAGATGGTGTTGCACTTGTGACTGTTGTAGCCTTCAGTAGTATAATTATTGAGGTTAAGATGGAGGGATGGAGAGGTATATGAGAGAGGGAGGTGTGAACTGGGACGAGGGCAGCGAAATGGTGGGGGACAGGGCGACATAACGATTTGTTTCTGACCACCCCTTACGGGATTGAGTCGTCTGGCAATAGATAGATAGATAGAAGAATTCCAGTGTGAGTTGAGCACAGAGTCCGGATTCACAGCCAGACGTACGATCAGTTCACTATTGTATCTTACATTAATTTTGTTTCTGTAGGATGGATAGTAAGAGCAGTGAGTGCAGTATCTCGCCACACCATTCGTTCTTGTACGAGTTATGACAGAGAAATGTGTGTGTGTGTGTGTGTGTGTGTGTGTGTGTGTGTGTGTGTGTGTGTGTGTGTGAGAGAGAGAGAGAGAGAGAGAGAGAGAGAGAGAGAGAGAGAATGGAAGATTGTGAGTTAGGGAGTGAGAATCCAGGCCCATTCAGTAGGTAACAGTCGTACCTGTGAGATTTCGAAACAACTCTTTCTCACTGATTTATTTTGCCTCTTACCTGTTTATAGCCTGTCCTTTAGTATGTTATTGATGCAAACTGGATCGCTATTAAAAGCAATAAATAACATTAATGACAATACTAACGTGAATACACGCTAAATAAATCACCGTGAAAGAAGCGCCATGAAGTCTCCTATGCGATCGAGAACACAGTGAAACCTTTTTATGAAACCTCGTAACTGTCATGGTTTCGCAGGTTTCCCAGGTGTACTGGGACGGAAGACGAGTGCATAATGATCCAGCCAACCATTTCTTGAACACACACACACACACACACACACACACACACACACACACACACACACACACACACACACACACACACACACACACACACACACACACACACACACACACACACACGGGAATAATAGTTAGGAGGAAAGAGGTTAGGCTCTTTATAATTTAGAGAAGTATAAGTTGTTTGTTTGCTGTTACCGTGGACTAAATTAAGTCGTCCGTCGGACGTTAAAATAAGACGAAGTTCTTTATCCTCAGTCAAAACGTTGATAGTGATAGATATTAATATTTCTGCTGTCCTGGGTTTGTCTTGGGGATAGTAAAATAGTCTGTCATTAACCGAAAATGGATAGTCGGCGGTTTTCAGCAAAAATAAATAAATAAATGAAAATTATTTTCAGTATTATCCTTGCACACTTTTGATCCAGTGTCTTGTGATATCTAGACTTTTTTTTTTTTTTTAGGAAGAACAAGAGACATGTGAAGATTGTGCACTCTTTCCGTTGTCATTTCAGCAAAGGAAAGAAACATAGGTTACCTGCAATATTTCTCTCGTCACTAAGATCTGGGTTTGCATAAAGAACAGATGTTGAAAGGTTCTGCACTCTCGTTGTCCTTCATACGAAAAACAAGTCAGTTTCGGGAGGAAATCAATCATAAGTTTGATTGTGAATCTGGGCCTTGCTTTGTTTGCATCTCAACAATAACCCCCCCCCACAAAAAAAAAAAACTTCAACACGGTGAGCCCCACTGGGGATATATGGAGCTCATGAAGCATTCCATGGCAATCTGTGTAATATTGTTTATTAATGATTCATTGGTGTTCCACCAAACACGACAGTGGATGCTGAAACTAAGAAGTGAAATGATATGTTGGTTGGAATCTCAACCCTCTCATGGTCGGGACTGCTATAGCATTCCATTACAGCTGCGAGCGAGTCTTTGGGGCCAGAGTATCAATATTGTCAGCATTTACCCTTCCACAGTCGGGACAGATTTAACATTCTGTTCCAGTTAAATCCAGACGATGTTATTTGACAGTGAGTCATCGGACCTAAGTGTGTTAAAAGAAATGCAACTACTCTGAAAGCGGTCTTATATACAAATAATGTATATGAGACTGCGCTTCCCCATTGTAATTATTGATAACACCGAGACTAACGTACACAGCATTCCTCCTCCTCTTCCTCCATCTCCCCAGCTCTCTTCCCCCTCCCGTCACGAGCCAGCCAGATAAGACATCGACACGACAATGTACCACCCCACATCTTGTCCTTCCCAGCCCTCCATCTCCCCACCTTCTTCTCGCCTCTTCTCGTCTCATTCGTCTCTGCTTATCGTGTTCTCACTTCTTCCATCCATATTTTTTTTTCACACACCCTCTCACTTTATTTTTCTGCCTCCTGCCTCTCTGTGTCAGTCTCCCCTTACCCTCTTCTCAGTTTTCATCTTCCTTTTCCTCCCACACCTCCTCTACTCCCTTTTTCCCTCACTCCTGACAACTACTCTCCTCCTCCTTCTCCTCTCCCAAACTAACACATCCTCTCTACCAACCCCTTCATCCTTCCTCCCCTCACTCCTCGTTCCCCCCCCCCGCTCACACCTCTCCTCCTCCTCCTCCTCCTCACTCCTCTTCTGTCCCTTACCCTCCCATCCTGACACCCTCTCTTCCCCTCCCTTTCTCCATTCCCCCATCTTCTCTTCAACATTTCTCTTTCCATTACACCCCGCCTCCCCCCCTCCCCTCTTGCACTTTGTTTTCCTCCACCTGCGCCTTTCCTCTTACCTTTCCTTCCCCTCCCAACTTTCCTCTCCCCCTCACCGTTCCTCTCATTCCCTCTCTCTTTCTTCTCCCCCTCGTCTTTCTTATCTCTCTCTCCCCCATCATAAATCTCCCTTTACTCTTCTCACAACTCATCTCTCCCTTACCCTCCCTCTTCCCCCTCTCCCCCCCTCTTACTTCTCTACTCCTCCTCCCACCTCATCCTCCTTTCTCTCTGTTCCCTCCTATTCCTTCTCTCCCCTCCTCTTCCTCCTTTCCCCTCCTCTTCATCTTCATCCTCCTGTACCCCTCTCCCCTCCCCTTCCTCGTCTCCCCCCTTCCCCCTTGCCCCACTTGTTCCTCCTCTGCCCTTCTCTTCCTCCTCTCCCCTCCTCATCCTCCTCTCCCCCTCTTCCTTCCTCTTCCTCCTTTCCCCCTGTCTCCTCTCCCCCTCATCCCTCCTCTTCCTCCTCTCCCCTCCCCCTCTCTCCTCCTCTCACTCCCTCCTTTTTTCTCCTCCTCTCACAACCTCCCCTCACTGTCATCTCCTCTCTCACCCCGAAATGTTGTTTCTCCGCCCCCCTCCTCGCTTCTTATCTTTTCTCAGCCTCAGTAGTCTTTGCCCTCTCTCACACCTTCCCTCCCTCCTCCCCCTGACACACCTTGTTTCTTGTTTCCCTCTCACTCCTCCTCTCCTCCTTGTCACTCCTTCCCACCTCCTCTTCACGCCTCTCCCTCTCACTCCTCCTCTCCTCCTTCTCACTCCTTCCCACCTTATACAAAGGAATAAAAAGGAAAGCAAACAGAAACAGACCTTATGGTTCTTTCGAGGCTGCTTGTTACAGAGTAGACTATGACTACAAGATCTAACTCTACATGCTGAAAGATAAGGACAGTACAGCAAGAAGGCTTCCCCCACCTTCAAACCCTCAAGGAAAAAGTGAGAAAAATCACTATGCAGCATGGAAAAACTGACATGGGAATTTCACAGGAAATACTAGAAAGGAAAAGTTACATTCTGTAATACTTTATTTATAAGCTACCAGTTTGAATAACCTGGAAGTGATCAAATATACGAATAACTACGGCATGACTTTATGAACGGGTACGTTAAGTTAACGGGGCGTCTGTAGACATGATATAGAAATTGCACAGTGCACAGTGTGCATGTTCAGGGGTGGTGCGGCAGCCTTGCCTGGCGCTTTTAAGGTAGGCAGCAGCCAATCAGGCCCCAGCTCCGTTCACTCCACTGAGACCAGGGACTCTACCATGTGGGACAAGTACACAAGTCACCTCCTGAAGTAGTGACCCATAGTACATTTAAAAAAAATCCCGATGGTGGTCACTTGGTTAACAGGGTCCCTCAGTGATCCACAGCCCATCACAGGTCGAAAGTAAGAGTAGTGACCGTTAACTCAGGGATATCTGTGCACATCCTAATCTGTACTTATATTACTTTTTTTGCATTGAATTAATTGTAAAATATATAATGACGTGACGCGACGGTATGCACGGGGACGTTAAGTTTACCGAGTGTCTTGTAGACAAAAGGGGAATGAACTTACACTAAGTAGCTGGTAGAAGTAAGTTATTCGGACAGAAAAAGAGCCAGCTGAAGATTCATGTGCAAATACTTGTCTATATTGTTTTTGAATGTCTTAATTGAGATACTGTTCACGGTATCTGAGGGTAACCTCCTCACTCCTCTCCTCTCTCTCCTACTTCACACCTCCTCACTCTTCACCTTCCACTCCTACTTCACATCTCATCTTCTCCCACCCTCCTCTCCCTCCTCATACTCTTCTCCCTTCCTCTTCCCTGCTCTCGTTCTTCTCCCCCTCTCCCCTCCTCAGTTCTCCCTCCTTCATCCTCTTACTCTTCTCCCTCTCTCTTCTCACTTCTCCATCTCCTCAGTTCTCCCACCTTCTCCGCCCCCTCACTTCTCTCCCACTTCCCTTCCTCGTGTTCCCCTCCCTGTCTCTCCACACCTCCCTCCTTCTTCACCCTCTCTTACACCCATCTTTCAGGTAGATTGTATAGAATAAGATTTCCTTTCCTTCTTTCCTATGAATTTTCCAGGACAGGTTTTCCATGCTAGATGGTGGCTTTGCACGCTATTTCCTGACGGCTTCAGCTGGAGGTTTGGGGGGGGAGGCTACCTACTTTTCTGTCATTGTCTTTAGTTGATAGAATAGTTTTGTTATTTACCAGCCACGATAACTTTGTGCTCCTTGTACTCTTCCTCTCACTCCTCTTCCTCCTCTTCACCTTCTCCCCTTCATATCTCGCTTCCCCCACTATCCCCATCACTTCTCTTTCTCGTTCTCTCTTCCCCCATTCTTGTTCTCCTTTCCCACCCTCACTCCTCTCCCACCTTTCCCCGACTCCCTCTCCTCTTTCTCACTACCCCATACACTCACTCCACCCCTTGCTTCACACTCCCTCCCCACTTTCACTTCCTCCCAACCCTTCGATTCCTACCCTTCACCTCATTTCTCATTCCCCTCCCTCATTCCTCCCTCAGCCTTTCCCTCCCCTCGTCCCACCCCTTCCCTCGTCCCTCCTCGTTTCCCCCTCAGATACATCGCTTCCCCCTCCCCTTCCCCGTTCCTTCGCATCCCTTCATAATTCATTTCCTACTCTTATCCTCCCACACCTCTTGCTCCCCCACCTCCCCTATTTCATCTTCTTTCCCTATTTCTTCCATTCACTCCTCACACCTTTTCTCCTCTCTCCTCCTCAGTCCCTCCTCCTCTCGCCTCCTCACTGCTTCACAGTCCCTCCTTCCTCACTTTCCCTCCTCCACCTCCACTATCACACCGGCCATCTTCGTTTCCATTACAAAGATAAGACTTCAGATAATTACCGCCACATAGTTTATATAATTCCACCAGCACAAGATAGCGACCTTCCTGTTAGTGTGGCCTTATAGACTCCGCCGACCACGGTAGATATTGCCCTCCTGTGATGGTAGATATTAACCTCTTGTGATAGTAGATATTAACCTCTTGTGATGGTAGATATTAACCTCCTGTGATGGTAGATATTAACCTTCTGTGATGGTAGATATTAACCTCCTGTGATGGTAGATATTAACCTCTTGTGATGGTAGATATTAACCTCCTGTGATGGTAGATATTAACGTCTTGTGATGGTAGATATTAACCTCTTGTGATGGTAGATATACCTCCTGTGATGGTAGATATTACCCTTTTGTGATGGTAGATATTAACCTTGTGATGGTAGATATTAACCTCTTGTGATGGTAGATACTAACCTCTCGTGATGGTCGATATTAACCTCGTGGTGGTAGATATTACCCTCTTGTGATGGTAGATATTACCCTCTTGTGATGGTAGATATTAACCTCTTGTGGTGGTAGATATTAACCTTGTGATGGTAGATATTAACCTCCTGTGATGGTAGATATTAACCTCTTGTGATGGTAGATATTACCCTCTTGTGATGGTAGATATTAACCTCTTGTGATAGTAGATATTGCCCTCCTGTGATGGTAGATATTAACCTCTTGTGATGGTAGATATTAACCTCCTGTGATGGTAGATATTAACCTCCTGTGATGGTAGATAGTAACCTCTTGTGATGGTAGATATTAACCTCTTGTGATGGTAGATATTAACCTCCTGTGATGGTAGATATTAACCTCCTGTGATGGTAGATATTAACCTCCTGTGATGGTAGATATTACCCTCCTGTGATGGTAGATATTAACCTCCTGTGATGGTAGATATTAACCTCCTGTGATGGTAGATAGTAACCTCCTGTGATGGTAGATAGTAACCTCCTGTGATGGTAGATAGTAACCTCCTGTGATGGTAGATATTAACCTCTTGTGATGGTAGATATTAACCTCCTGTGATGGTAGATATTAACCTTTTGTGATGGTAGATATTAACCTCTTGTGATGGTAGATATTAACCTCCTGTGATGGTAGATATTAACCTCCTGTGATGGTAGATATTAACCTCCTGTGATGGTAGATATTAACCTCCTGTGATGGTAGATATTAACCTCTTGTGATGGTAGATATTAACCTCCTGTGATGGTAGATATTAACCTCCTGTGATGGTAGATAGTAACCTCTTGTGACGTCATTTTAGGTATGTTCCCGCTGCAACCATACGACTTTGTTCAGTGCAAGAAAGGCCTGTTGCATTTGTTGATATTGTTGTTGTTGTTGCTTCTGCTGCTGTTCTTGTTCTTGTTCTTGTTACTGCTGCTACTGTTCTTGTTCTTGTTGCCGCTGCTGCTGTTGTTGTTATTGTTATTGTTATTGCTGCTGTTATTGTTATTGTTATTCTTGACGTGAAGCAGGACGCCAGGCTGAAGTTACTCATCTGCTGTCCACCATCCTCCTTTCGGGGTACAGAGAGGGAGTTGAGGAGCGTTTTTATAGCGGTCGTGACTATATTGGTGCCACCACGTGAAGGCGTTTGGGGTGTATGAAGTTTAGTGAGTAAATTCTCTCTCTCTCTCTCTCTCTCTCTCTCTCTCTCTCGTTCTAAAAGTTTAAGCTGGATCTTATCGTCTGGATATAACAAGAAATACACGTAAAAACAAATCCCTGGTCTCAGTGTGCTAATGTCCCTAATAGGAGAGGAACCTTTGTGTGCCTCCCCCCCTCCCCCGATCTCTTATCTCTGAGGGACGAGGCAGGTGTTAATGTTATTTTTCCACCTGATTATGCTGAGGGAGGTGACAGCCCCTTCACTACCAGGACGTGTTTCTCGCTTCATTATTGTGCTGTTTACAGACGGTTTTATTCAACTAAGGAGGGATTTGGAACTGGAGGGATTAATATGGCTTTAAGTAAATCCTTGGTTCGCATTCTCGTCGATTAAGAAAGCTCCCTACCTCCACTTCCTTAGCGATTTATTTTTGGTTGTAGGTGGTTATAATGATTTTGTACGATTTTTATGCAGAGTATGGCGATAATGGAATGATTTATAATTATATCACAGAAGACTACAGCAAGGTGTAATAAACAAAATAAAGCACCTGGGAAAAGGTGTTAGGGAGGCTTTTGGAACTGCAGGGATTATATACAGCGTTCTGTAATCCCTCAATAACCCTTCAGTAATCTTTTAGTAATCCTTCGATAACGCTTCAGTAATCCTTTAGTAATCCCTCAATAACCCTTCAGTAATCTTTTAGTAATCCTTCGATAACTCTTCAGTAATCCTTTAGTAATCCCTCAATAACGCTTCAGTAATCCTTTAGTAATCCTTCAATAACTCTTCAGTAATCCTTTGATAATCCTTTGCTAATCCTTCAGTACTTCGTCAGTAATCCTTTGGTTATCTTTCAGTAATCCTTTAATAATCCTTCAGTAATCCGCCAGTACTCCTTCAATAATTCTTCAGCAATCCTTCAGTAATCCATCTGTAATCCTTCAGCAATTCTTTCACTACTCTACACTGTTCACTTCAACTTGGCCTAAAATCACCATCTCTCCATCTTGATTACTGACCTGTAGCAAGTGATTAACGCTAGAATATAGTACTAGTCACGAAGAAGTGCCATGGAGAGGATGTAGCGCTGCAGCATTGTCATTTGCTGCCACTGAGCGACGCGAAATAAGCTGCACCGGGACGAAAATCTGGGCCAAGTTAAAGTGAATGAACTGTAGGATCTTCTGCTTAGCTAAATAAGAGTAATATCACTTTCAGTACAACATTTTTATTTATTTGTTTATTCATTTCTTTTTTCGTTTAACCCTTGCTCCCTCCAGACGTGATTTTCGGAGAGGAACTGATGTAACTCACCATTTATTTCACAAACATTTTTTTAGCTTTAATGTGGTGTGTGTGTGTGTGTGTGTGTGTGTGTGTGTGTGTGTGTGTGTGTGTGTGTGTGTGTGTGTGTGTGTGCGTGCGTGCGTGCGTGCGTGCGTGCGTGGACACTATCCTTCCACATAATTATGTCAGTGAGGTGAGAAGCATTAATATCCTTTTACGACACTCGTGCGTTTGTATCTATTCAAACTTTTCCATGAAGATTAATGAGGGTAAATTCCATTCCCCCCCCCTCCTCTCTCTCTCACTCTCTCTCTTTCTCTCTCTCTCTCTCTCTCTCTCTCCCTCGTAGACATAATTAGCCGTATTCTGCGACGAGACAGTCATTGGGTATTAAAAAAAAAAAAGGTCAAGAAAATTGCATTATGATTACTCTCTCTCTCTCTCTCTCTCTCTCTCTCTCTCTGACGCACCAGAACACATATCCTGCAACACATAATTATCTCACTGCAACTTAACTCCTCAGGTACGAAGGATTTCACGGAGATGAATAAAAATCGTCTGGCATTATCATTTATAAAATTCTTTGATCTCAACCCTCGAGGTCTTAAATAATATTCCTTTGCCTCTAGACGATTTTATTCAGTTTAAAAGTACGGTATCTCGAAATGAAAGGGAAGGTGTGGGCTATATCTGACCTATCGGATGTAAAAAAGAAATAAACTGAGGGCAATCGTCTGTAAGTGAAGGGAATAACGCTATTGTTTCTGAGAGTTTTCCAGAGCCAAGAGAAATAGTCTAGGAATACACAAAATAAAATATAGAAGTTTACATTGTGCGGAGAAAGGATGAAAGATTTCAGTCTTGCGTACGCCCTCTCAGCTCAGTAAAATCGTCTGGCAAAAGCGGGAATGAAACACTGGACTAATTCCGACTATAAAATTGTTAATGGTAGCACACGGGGAAGAGGATTTGGTGTTGTACAATCTTTCACAAAAGTTCTTTCCACCAATATACTAAGACTCTGAATCATCTAATTTTCAGCCCATGACACAGCTGTATGCATTTCCTATTGATGCTTTGTAGATATAATTTCATATACTTACAATATTTTTGGACTCTGTGCTGCAAACAGGACAAATGTAATGGTATTTGTTCCTTGGTTGGCGGAAGAGACTTCATTGCACGATAGTACGTTTTTCATTTATTTATTTATTTTTTGCCTTGAACCATAATTTACTGGTACATTCCGATTTTCCTATACTTCGTCCACTTTTATTTGGTTCAGAGTTTCGTCTTTTTCCTTATTTTTTCACATGGCGTAATACCAGAAATAGGCAATGCTTTATTTCCTTCCCATGGGATTTATTAATTTATTTATTTTTTCGTGGCTACCAGCATATTCTGGTGTTAATAATTTGTTGCTGTTCAGCACTGAAGATATAGAGATGGCAACTGCTGGCCACGTTAGAGTAAAAGGAGTATATATAACCCCCAGCTCCTGGTCATCGTCGTTGTGGGCGTCGTCGTCGTCGTCGTCGTCGTCCTCCTCCTCCTCCTCCTCCTTCTCCTCCTCCTCCTCCTCCTCCTCCTCCTCTTACATTCAGAGCGGCTGAATATAGAAGCATGAATGGGTGGTGCAGTATCTTCGGTATAAAACCCTCTACTTTCCTGGTACATCTGTTAACACTCCTAGGTTCTTATGACTCACTCTCAGTGCCATGTAATCCCCTGGTGTTATTTACCGGTCATTAGAGAGTAAATTAGGACAGTATAGCCTACCTTGGAACTGTCTCCCTCTGTCTGTATTTCCTACTTCCTATGACCTCCAGTCTCTCAAAGGCAGTGTGTCTAGGCATCTCGAAATGAACGGATCTTGAATATGGCTCTTTTGTATTGTTTTTTCTTTTTTTTTTTCTTGGAAGGAACGGTTTGCGGGCCCCTGGCGTTTGATTCCTTCTTCCTTGCACATATATATATATATATATATATATATATATATATATATAAAGACCCTTGTGACCCTCTAAGATGATTGCTTGGATCTGACGAGAAGATAATGAATTTGACCCTTATATTAGAGTGTAAATGCTGTTAATATTAACACTCAGGCTCCTATGACTCACAATTAAAACGCTAAAGTTGTCCTAACCATGACCGCCATTCAGGTGGAAATTGATTAATTATTGCCAACCCACACAACCCTCACCCCAATCCAGCCTCTGTCAAAATTAAAATCGCTTGTTCTTTGGTCAGTTACGCTCCCTTTTATGATTTTATTTTATACTGATTTTTTTTCTTTTTGTTGCTGCATTCGTTATAGGTAAGTGATTCTTTTGGCCCCATAATTGCTCCGTTAGGCTTCCTTCTGACGATATGTTTTATGACTTTCTTTTTATGCAAGCAAGAAGGAACCAAAGGCCAGGAGCCCATAAGATTGTTCCCTCCAAGAAAATACAAAACCAGATAACAGAAAGCCAAATTCAAGATCAGTTCATTTCGAGATGCCTGGACACACTGCGTATAAATGACTGGAGATCATAGGCAGTAGGATATAGAGACAGAGGGAAACAGTTCCAGAGTCTACCCAACAGCCGAATGTACAGCGTACCTATAAAAAAAAAATAATAATACCAGAAAGATTATGTGCAGATATTTAGATAAAAAAATTTCATACTTTCCTTTTTCTGGATTCGACCGTACTCCAATGTTTGGTGGAAAAATACAAGTAGGTCTAGATGATGATGATGGTGATGATAACGATGGATGATGACTGACTGATGATGATGAAGATGACGATAACGGTGACGATGACGATTATTCACGATGGTGATGGTGATGACAATGACTGATGATGACGATGATTGATGATTGACTGATGATGATGATGGTGATGATGGTGATGACGATAACGGTGACGATGACGATGATTCGTGATGATGGTGGTGATGACGACGATGATGATGATAATGATATTTTGTTGCATTCTCTTCAGGCAGTGACCCTAATCGTTTGTTTATATAATCCGGGACAAATTTCACCTTATTGAAAATACTTTAGTCATTTGTATATTAATTATCATTTTTCTTCCTCCAGGTGAGTTCTGCTTTGTGCACCTGCCGCTGGGCGTCGCTGTAGTATGTACTGAACTCATTATTTACTCTTCTATTTTTCTGCTAAAGGAACTGGTCAACTTCCCTCCATTTCATTAATAAATTGTGGGTGTATGATATTCTGTGAGCCATACTAATATTATGGGATCGGAATGTGCCTGCATGGTCGCCTATCAAACACATCTTCCAGTCCCACCGACTCCCACACCCACGACACACTACCACGACCACCACAAACTACCACGACCACCACAAACTAATACGACCACCACCCACCACAACCACCACACTGCCACAACCACCACACTGCCACAACCACCACACTGCCACAACCACCACACTGCCACAACCACCACACTGCCACAACCACCACAAAGTACCACTACCACTATATTACCACAACCACCACAGACATCCACAACCTCCACAAACTCCCACAACCATCACAGACTCCCACAGCCACCACAAACTGCCACAACCACCACGAACTGCCATAACCGTCACGAACTGCGACAACCACCACAAATTCCCACAACCACCACAAACCACCACAACCACCACAAACCACCACAACCACCACAACCACCACAAACCACCACAACCACCACAACCACCACAAACCACCACAACCACCACAACCTCCCACAACCACCACAAACTCCCACAACCACCACAAACCACTACAACCACCACAAACCACCACAACCACCGCAAACTACCACAACCACCACAAACCACCACAACCACCACAAACCACCACAACCACCACAAACTCCCACAACCACCACAAACCATCACAACCACCACAAACCACCACAAACTACCACAACCACCACAAACCACCACAACCTCCACAAACCACCACAAATCACCACAACCACCAGAAACTACCACAACCACCACAAACTGCCACAACCACCACAAACTCCCACAGCCATCACAAACTGCCACAACCACCACAAACTCCCACAAACCCCCACAACCACCACAAACTCCCACAAACTCCCGCAACCACCACAAACTCCCACAACCACCACAAACTCCCACAACCACCACAAACTCCCACAACCACCACAAACTACCACAACCACCACAAACTCCCACAACCACCACAAACTTCCAAACCACCACAAATGCCCACAACCACGACAAACTCCCACAACCACGACAAACTCCCACAAACTACCACAACCACCACAAACTCCCACAACCACCACAGACTCTCACAACCACCATAAATTACCACAAACTCCCACAACGACCTCAAACTACCACAACCACCACAAACTCCCACAAACTCCCACAACCACCACAACCTACCACAACCACCACAAACTCCCACAACCACCACAAACATCCACAACCACCACAAACCACCACAAACCACCACAACCACCACAAACCACCACAACCACCACAAACCACCACAATCACCACAAACTCCCACAACCACCACAAACCACCACAAACCACCACAACCACCACAAACCACCACAACCACCACAACCTCCCACAACCCCCACAAACCCCCACAACCACCACAAACCACCACAACCACCACAGACCACCACAACCACCACAAACCACCACAACCACCACAAACTCCCACAACCACCACAAACCACCACAACCACCACAAACCACCACAACCACCACAAACTCCCACAACCACCACAAACTCCCACAGCCATCACAAACTCCCACAACCACCACAAACTGCCACAAACCCCCACAACCACCACAAATGCCCACAACCACCACAAATGCCCACAACCACCACAAACTACCACAAACTACCACAACCACCACAAACTCCCACAACCACCACAGATTCCCACAACCACCACAGACTCCCACAACCACCACAGACTCCCACAACCACCACAGACTCCCACAACCACCACAGACTCCCACAACCACCATAAATTACCACAAACTCCCACAACGACCTCAAACTACCACAACCACCACAAACTCCCACAAACTCCCACAACCACCACAACCTTCCACAACCTACCACAACCACCACAACCTACCACAACCACCACAACCTACCACAACCACCACAACCACCACAAACTCCCACAACCACTACAACCTACCACAACCACCACAAACTCCCACAACCACCACAACCTACTACAACCACCACAACCACCACAACTCCCACAACCACCACAACCTACCACAACCACCACAAACTCCCACAACCATCACAAACTCCCACAACCACCACAAACTACCACAACCACCACGGAGCCCACCATCCCGACCCCAGGCGAAAAGTAGGCTGCCAGAATAGACCTAATTATATCTCAGTTACCTCTGACAGGCAATTCCCTCAGTAATGAAGGTCTGTGTTTCTACGCTATTACCCTCCTAGTTCTAACCTCGCTGGCTTAATTAAAGACCTTTTTAAGGTAATTTGTTCCGTAATCTAATCACCATTCACAGACATGTCTCACGGGTACAGAGCCAGACAATAATATCGTTATACTTTGTTGTCGAACAGTTACAGTATGAAGCTTATATAACATTCTGAAAAGTTAATTTGGTTTCAGAGATTACTAGGTTTTGAAAGTAGCTGCTCACTCCAGCTTATCCTACGTCTCCTTCACACCTCCACCTCATTCACGCACACTTTCCCTGACAGTTCTTCATTCTCATCCTCTCCACATGGTCGAGCCATCTCGGAGTCTTTCCCTTAATACTTTCAATCACATCCACAACAATCACATCCACACCAATCACCTCCAAACCAGTCACATCCACACCAGTCATATCCACACCAATCACATCCACCCCAATCACATTGTCACGAATCAATTCGCGACATTTCCTTTTTGTGAGAAACCACGAACTATTAGTGGAAAACTCACTGTGTATCGCTCAGCTAACCGTTTCTCCCTCCATTATCGGAGTATACTTTTCAAATAATTCGTCACCGTTTTCAAAGAGTGACCGATTTAATGCACGTCACTAAGTGCTGTACTGAGCGATACTATTGTTTTTTTATTGTTCGCCTCTGCTTCCTCATTCGACCGTTAAAAAAATGCGGCCGAGTGCTCCGCTTTCCCACGACTTAGTCTGTCTTGTGTTTGTTGTGGCGGAGGAAGGTCTTGTGCCGCAGTGTGAGAGGTCAGCTAGTACCCAAACTCCACTTCACAGTTAGTCCAGTCTTCCCACCCATCTGGTGATACGCAGCATTCATCGATTATAGTATTTCTTTTGTGTATTCTCTAGTTATAAGAGTTTAATTAAGGTGTTTTTTTTTAGACGTAAGTATTTAGCTCGTGTGAGAGTGAGTGAGTGCGTCTCATTGATTTGAAATGTAACGTTAAATTTATTTTTTGGGATTAATAAATTTAACAGTTCTATTTCTTGAGCTTCAATGTAAAGTAAAATCTTGTTTCATTTTTCCATAATTAAGCTTATTTTCCATATAGCTCCTAGCTTGCATAAACGTTTGCTCTCATAACTGGTACTTAGACCAGTCTTGTATTAACTTAAAATCCGTTGTGCCAGGAGTTAATGCATCAGCAAGAACCTGATGTTATTATTATTAGTATTAGTTATTTATTGTCAGGGGTGATGTAACTTTCTCCAGAGGCTAACAGTACAGTAATTCAGCAATTGTGAGTAGTTAGCCTCTGCTGTGTACTGTTGAGAAAGTTTATAAATTCTCGTTCTTGAGAATCTTAGCAAGTCAGCGTAAAGTAATCGTTGCTTGATGTAGCAAGACAATCATTGTCTTTGCTCTTCAATATTATTGAATATTATTATCAAATTAAATAATATTTAACCATTTATATCAAAATTACTGTGATATTATAAAAACCCCGTGACAATTGGCGACCTCATTCCAGGATATTAACTCCTAGCTCTAAAGCTATTCACGAGATAGTGCTCACTCATTCGTATTTAGGTATTTATCATTAAAGTTTACAGACACAAGCTTACTGGTGTTTACCGTTAATTTAGCAAGTGAATTTTGCTTTATCAATCCATAGAGTACTTAACTCTAGTTTATTTTGGTAACGCCAGACGATTTTATTCGCTTCTGGGAAGTCGCCGTACCCATTGTGTTTATTATTGAGTCTTCCCAGTCATTTACACTTTTGATTTATTCTTTGCCAGTTAACTGGATAAGACTGGTCACCACTAGCTTGTGTCTGTACTCTTTACTTGTGGTTATTAGCATTCGTTTGCGAAGCAGCAATCAGTACTGAGTCGCTAGTTATTTAGATTGAGTTAGCGACATGGCTACCACCGTATTTGTACAGGAAGCCAAAGATATGGGTCTCACAGACCCAGAGAAAATACAGAGTTACGTTCTCTCACGGTTCAATTACGAGCAAGAACGTGAGAAAGATGCTCGTGAAGAGCGTAGGATTCAGCGAATACGAGCGAGAACAGCGTGAGGAACGCGAAAAGGAGCGCGAACACGAGCAGAAACAACGCGAGCTCGAGTTAGAAAAGAGCGAGAACAGCGCGAACACGAGCGAGAACAGCGCGAATACGAGCGTGAACAACGAGACAAAGAACGAGAACATGAACTTGAAGTGCTGAAGCTCAAGCGAGATTCCTTGGCTTCAGACACGTCTGGTGCAGTTGGTCAAAGCTCCACGAGCGTTCTCCCTGCACATGTCCTGGCGACCCCACGCATCAAGCTTCCTTCATACAAGGAAAGCGAGCGAATCGAGCCGTACATAGCTCGTTTTGAGGACATGGCAGACTTATATCAACTGGATGAGGCAGCTAAGCGGCTTCAGTTTCTTAGCCTATTTGAGGGCCCTGCCCTCGATATTCTCCACAGAATTCGTGGAGACAATCTCACATATGAGATGATGAAAGCTGCACTCATTAAGGCGTATGGTCTCACAGTAGACGACGCCAAAGTTCAGTTCATGCGAGCTCGTCTCCAAGACAAGGAGACAGCTGTTCAGTTCCTTGATCGTCTCACAGCTTACTTAAATGAGTGGATGGAGAAAGATGAAACTCCTTCCACGCGTGAGGGGATAATTGACCTTATGCTGCGTACACAGCTAGAGAGGTCGTGGCCTGCTGAGCTCATAGCACAGCTTAAGATCTGCCAGGTGAAAGATGCCAGCCAAATGGCAGAGAAGGCTGACGCATTCTTTACTGCATACGGGTATCAAGCTCGTAAGCAAAACATCTGGAGCAGAAAAGATACTGCTAAGTCTGGGAAGCCGTCTCAGACTGAATCCCAGCACCAAGGCCGTTCTCAGAATAATGGCCAAGGTCCAAAACCGCAGTGGAAGGACCAGGGGCAAAACACTCAGAAACCTGAGTGGAAGCGGTACAACAAGCACCCCAACCAGCAGCAGTTTCCCAAGCATCAGCAGCAATATAAGGACAAGCCACGTAACCCTCAGTCAGGTCAATTAGTGTATCGGAGGCAGGAGGCAAATGCAGCCTTTATTCCACAAGTACCCGGTGGTGCCATCTCTACCAGTACAGGTACTTCCCAACACTTTACAAGTCCCCTCCGACCATGAACTCTCCTCAGACACCTAGTTCCCAGGGTGCCACGTTTGCTGCATCGGTTGTTCCGCAGTCTCATGAATGACTGGCTGCTACCTCCTCAGACCCTTCCACCAGCAACACTGCCTTTCTTGTTCAGCCAGGGTCTGTGGGAGGTGTTTCTGTAAATGTCCTGAGGGACAATGGTTCCTCAGGTTGCTCTGTTAAGCAGAGTTTAGTTCGGCCTGATGAGTATACAGGTCGACAGATCCAAGTTAGACTTATTGATGGATCAGTGAGATTGTTCCCTGAGGCACGTATCCAGGTGGCGTCTCCATTTTTCACTGGCTTGACAGCTGCAGTTGTCATGCCAGAACCTTTATTTGACCTCATCTTAGGCAACATACCTGGCATCAAAAATAGTTGTGCCGTAGATGTTGCTACTCAGACTTCGGCTGCTGCGATAACACGAGCCATGGCCAAGGCTCCAAATCGCGTCACTCCGTTGACCGTCGCAACGCCGCAAGATCTGATTCGTAGTCAAGATGTTGTCCAAGAGCAACAGACTGACTCGACACTTGCCTCAGTGCGCAAGAAGCTGGAGGGTAAAGTGATCAAGTATTCACGGGGAGGTCAAGCCAGGTTCCTTCGTAAGCGAGGACGGCTGTACCGTGAGTCACAGACACCCCAGGGTGAGGTTCGACTGCAGTTTGTCGTTCCTGCAAAGTATCGCCGAGCAGTGTTTGAATTAGGTCACTGTTCAGCGATGGGAGGTCACATGGGTCAAAAGAAGACCTCTGACCGCATCCATGCTGACTTTTTCTGGCCAGGAATGGGACGGGAAATAACGAGGCTTGTACGTTCCTGTGATGTGTGTCAGCGTACCACTGACCGGGGACGTGTCCGTCCTGCGCCATTGAAGCCAATGCCCATAATCTCTGAACCGTTCGAGAGAGTAGCAGTTGACATAGTTGGGCCAATCTGTCCTAGGGCTAGTGATGGATCAAAGTATATCCTCACTATAGTTGATTTCAGCACACGGTGGCCTGAAGCCGTGGCCCTTAAGAATATAGAGGCTGTCACTGTTGCTGAGGCATTAATTGAAGTGTTCTGTCGTGTAGGTATCCCTAAGGAGGTCTTAAGCGACCGGGGTTCGCAGTTCACTTCGGCAATGATGAACGAAACGTTCAGGTTGCTGTCCATTCGAGGCTTACGAACTATGCCGTATCATCCCATGTGTAACGGGTTGTGTGAGAGGTTCAATGGAACTCTCAAGAAGATGTTGAGGCGCATGACCGCCGAACAGCCAAAGGAATGGCCGCGGTTCATTGCTCCTCTTCTATTTGCTTATCGAGAAGCCCCACAGCATTCATTGAAATTCTCACCCTTTGAACTGGTGTATGGGAGGTCGGTCCGGGGCCCACTTCAAGTCCTTCGTGAGTTATGGGACGATGAAGAACCCGACCCTGAAGTCAAGACCACCTACACCTACGTCCTTGATTTGGCTGACCGCCTCCAGTCGACGTGCGAGTTAGCTAAGGAAGAACTGATTAAGGCGCGTGAAGTTCAAAAGGCTTATTACGATAAGAAGGCAAAGCTTCGGAAGTTTAGTCCAGGCGATAAATGCTTGGTATTACTCCCCACTGCCCAGAACAAGTTGTTGGCGCAGTGGAAGGGTCCATTCGATGTAGTAGAGCGCATTTCAGACCTCAACTACATAATACAGATGGGGAATCTTCGTAAAAGGTTCCACATTAACATGTTGAAGGCTTATCATGAGTCAGACCCCGAGGAGACTGGCCTACTAGTAGCTGATGATAGTGACCAGCCACTGGAAGAAACCGGGGCAGCTGCGGTGATCCCAGCTGATGACCATGATGACGAGCCCTTAACCGCTCAGTCCCATCAGGAAGAGACTGTCGGAGATGTTTTACTTAACCCTGACTTAGCAGTAGGGGACCAAAATGCCTTATGGTCACTGCTCTGTCAGTATGCTGATGTCTTCTCAGACCAACCTAGACTTGCAAAGGTTGCGTGTCATAAAATTGAGTTGACCAGCAATGCTCCTATTAAGGTTAAGCCATATCCGATTCCCATGCGACTACAGGGTGCAGTAGATAAGGAAATTGCTGACATGGAGACTGCAGGCATTATCGAAAAGTCCTCATCTCCTTACTGTAGTCCGATGGTAGTAGTCCGCAAGAAAGATGGTGGAGTCAGGATATGTGGTGACTATAGAAGGCTCAATGCAATCACTAAAGTGGATGCTGAGCCAATGGGTGACCATATTGCCATCTTCTCCAAGCTGGCAGGGTCACGATATTTCACGAAGCTTGACCTAGCAAAGGGATTCTTCCAGATTCCCCTTCATCCTGAGAGTCGTCAGTTCACTGCCTTTGCTACTCCTAGGGGTTGTACCAGTATAAAGTCCTCCCATTTGGACTTACCAATTCCCCAGCAGTATTTAATCGTGCCATGAGACAAGTGCTCCATGGTATTGTAGGAGTAGAGATGTTCGTTGACGATGTCCTCGTTCATTCCGCCACATTGGAGGAGCACCTCAGACTCTTGGAAATTGTCTTCAGTAGACTCCAGAGTTTCAACATGACTGTGAAGCCTAGCAAATGCAAGATTGCTCACAGTGAGGTGGAGTTCCTCGGTCATATTGTTGGCAACAATCACTGCAGGTGTCAGGGTGACAAGATCAGGAAAGTTAGAGAAGCCCCGAGACCTGTGACCAAGAAACAGGTTAGGGCATTTCTTGGCCTAGTGGGATATTATAGGAGTTTTATCCCCAACTTTGCTCTCATTGCCCAACCATTGTATGAAGTGCTACGGAAATATGCTCCAAACACCATTGAGTGGGGAGAAGCGCAAGAGAGATCCTTTATTGCTCTTAAGAACATGTTGTGCAAGGAGCCTATCTTGCAGTTGCCTGATTCCAGCAAACCTTTCATACTGCGCACTGATGCTTCACAAGATGGAGTAGGTGCCGTATTGATGCAGGAATCGGAAGGTGGAATCTTCCCAGTGGCATACCACAGCCGTAGGCTAAAACCTGCCGAGAGGAATTACAGTACTGTTGAGAAGGAACTCTTGGCTGTGGTTGATGGTGTTAAAAAATATTATTATTATCTTTTGGGGGCACCATTTACTCTGGAAACTGATCATATGCCACTCACTAGTCTTAGCACGACCAAGACGGCTAATGCAAGATTGACATGCTGGACACTGTATTTACAGCAGTTTAACCTTGTTGTGAGATACATCAAGGGAAGTGATAACGTAGGTGCAGACCTGATGTCTCGCCTGCTAACTGCTGACTAATATGGGCAATTGTTGCATGCTGGGTTCCGTAAGATAGGCATCCTAAGCGATTTGAGTAATCCAAGGACCAGCCTGGTTCCCAGTTAAAAGTGTAGACCAGACGTCTCACTCGTTGGCCCTACAGGACACAGTATATCCAGGGCTTGTACATACATGTATACCATAAGTTAAGGGGGAAGTTTGAGAACCTTGCAGAGACAGTCCGAGGCTGTGTATGAATTACCTTGTGGAATGTCTCGAGCTGTGGGCCTCTCTGAGGATTCCCCGGAGAATGCACATTACCCACATGAGTGTTCACACCCACGGTGGGTGTTAAAACGTGACCTGCCCGAGATTGCGTAGCGATTTTCAGCTTCCTGTATTACTCGTAAGTGTAGAGTTAGGTTAACCAGTAAACTGCCCGTTCTAAGCAATTTGTGAATTCAAGAACTGGCACGTTTCCTGGTTAATAATGTTAGGTTAACCAGTAAACTGCCCGTTCTAAGCAATTTGTGAATTCAAGAACTGGCACGTTTCCTGGTTAATAATGAAAGCGTTAACCAGTAAGCTATAAGGGTTCTAAGCAATTTGTGAATTCAAGAATTACGTTTCCTGGTTAATAATGACAAGTACTGATTGCTAGGCAGAGAGAGAGAGAGAGAGAGAGAGAAATAACAGTTTTGATGCTCCACCTTAATTCTTTTCGCAGGGGTAGCTGGTGGGTGCAGCATTGCCGTGCAGATCAGCTGGCCGTTCCTGTTGCATGCTGCCGCCCCTTCTCTTCTGCCTCGTCATCATTATTTTACTATGAATTTGTATTACTGTGTCATTTTACACGTAGGTACAGTTACACTACAACTGTCACACCTACACCGTGTATTACATAACTACACTACATAACAATTAGTTGTTAATGTAAATGTAGCGAACTTTCGCTCAGTTTGACCTGAGTACAGGATTTTCACAGTCGTCACGGAGTTTTTCCCTCAAGCTTGTTTCTATTAACGTAAATACGAGGTTTTTTCGCTCACTGGCGACTGCGACATACTCCTGTAGCAGGATAGCACACACACCACAGTGTGAATCTTGTGTGACTGAGTTAGGATGTATATGTATGTACAGTAATCACTCCAATATCCGGATCAATAGAGCCATCGGTAGGTTCGGATATTGGTTTTGTCCGGATATTGGGCCCCAGCTTATGGACTTGTACTTACGGACCCTAACACAGAGAAACACCTATACAACTCCCTCCAGACATGCATAGCACCTATTTAACACCCAAATCACACCAATAAGGCACATAAATGACTGAAATAAATGCAATAGACACATAAAATGTGGGTTTAGAAGTATGTTCATACATTAATAAACATTCTGGTACTTATGGACTCTAACCGAACCTAACCTAACCGAACCTAACCGAACTCTGAAAAACACATTCCTACTGCACATGCATGAGGTAAGTTTAGTATGGAAAGAAGTACAGTATGACACTTTCTGGTAAGTATAGTATGGGAAAAAATACAATATGAAACATTCTGGTAAATATAGTATGGAAAATAGTACAACATGAAACATTTTGGCTACTTACAGCAAGTCCCTGGCCACCTCGATGAATAACCGCCTCCTCTCGGACTCTGACAGTAAGAACGATTTCCTGAAGCACTTGCACTACACTCTTCCTGAAGTCTTGCACTGAACTTAGTCACTAACACACAGAAGTCCGTTCTTTTCACAGTGTTCACTTTAGTCCAAATAATGTTCCATTAAATTTAAGTGTTGCACATTAACTTTTCCCAAGCCATGGCGAAGAGCGTAGGTCTTGTCGCGGTGAGAGACAGGCGGGAAGTGGGGAGGATGCAGCGGCGCTCTATCGGACGTCGGAGGAATGACGAACCAAAACAATGCTCTCACGCGGCGCGCGCGGCAAGTTCAAATTACGGACGGCAAAAAATCGATTTTTTTTCCAATTTTTTTGGATTTTCGGACCATTTTGGGAATGTTTGATCCCAGGACGATAAGGTTCGGTTAGTGGGGATGTTCGGTTATTGGACGTCCGGATATTAGAGGGATTACTGTATATTGAAATCTTTCTTCTGAAGGAAGAAAGATTTAATTTTCAAGGGGCGTAATGTCACGAATCAATTCGCGACATTTCCTTTTTGTGAGAAACCACGAACTATTAGTGGAAAACTCACTGTGTATCGCTCAGCTAACCGTTTCTCCCTCCATTATCGGAGTATACTTTTCAAATAATTCGTCACCGTTTTCAAAGAGTGACCGATTTAATGCACGTCACTAAGTGCTGTACTGAGCGATACTATTGTTTTTTTATTGTTCGCCTCTGCTTCCTCATTCGACCGTTAAAAAAATGCGGCCGAGTGCTCCGCTTTCCCACGACTTAGTCAGTCTTGTGTTTGTTGTGGCGGAGGAAGGTCTTGTGCCGCAGTGTGAGAGGTCAGCTAGTACCCAAACTCCACTTCACAGTTAGTCCAGTCTTCCCACCCATCTGGTGATACGCAGCATTCATCGATTATAGTATTTCTTTTGTGTATTCTCTAGTTATAAGAGTTTAATTAAGGTGTTTTTTTTTAGACGTAAGTATTTAGCTCGTGTGAGAGTGAGTGAGTGCGTCTCATTGATTTGAAATGTAACGTTAAATTTATTTTTTTGGGATTAATAAATTTAACAGTTCTGTTTCTTGAGCTTCAATGTAAAGTAAAATCTTGTTTCATTTTTCCATAATTAAGCTTATTTTCCATATAGCTCCTAGCTTGCATAAACGTTTGCTCTCATAACTGGTACTTAGACCAGTTTTGTATTAACTTAAAATCCGTTGTGCCAGGAGTTAATGCATCAGCAAGAACCTGATGTTATTATTATTAGTATTAGTTATTTATTGTCAGGGGTGATGTAACTTTCTCCAGAGGCTAACAGTACAGTAATTCAGCAATTGTGAGTAGTTAGCCTCTGCTGTGTACTGTTGAGAAAGTTTATAAATTCTCGTTCTTGAGAATCTTAGCAAGTCAGCGTAAAGTAATCGTTGCTTGATGTAGCAAGACAATCATTGTCTTTGCTCTTCAATATTATTGAATATTATTATCAAATTAAATAATATTTAACCATTTATATCAAAATTACTGTGATATTATAAAAACCCCGTGACACACATCCACGCCAACACCACAGAGCCCCTTCACTTTCTCATTTATCTGTCTTTCTCTCCACGTAAGTGCATATGCTCCTTTAGGATAATTCATTTCCATTGATTTCTTCCTTGACAAGCGTCCCTCCAACAAGGTCCAAGCTTGATTTCCGTCAGCTAAGATCACTTCTCCAGTATCTCCGGTGAAGACTATGAGACATAAGCTTTTGAAACACCGCCTCTTTTAAATACTTTCCATATTATAGTTCATCTGGAAAAAGTATTTGGCCAGTGTCAGTCAAACGTATAGGTTTTGCGGTTTACTTGAAAACACAAAATATGAATGAAAATTAGACAGATCCAGAAAAAAAAAAAAAAGTGATTCTCGCCATTGTCTGACTCATGATGGATAAACAACAAACATCCACTCGCTTACACGTCCAGTCCCCTTTAGGCTGTAGTAGACAATTTATTTAACTAAGGTAGAGATGCTGAGAGCGCTCCTTTGGCACCTGAATTAAGACCCTGAAGTCTTTCCTACATACGCATTTACATATTTACAAATCACACACCATGGCACTGAGTTATGTTTGAACTGTGATATATTTACGTCGACGGTGTGATAAATATGCTGCGTTGAGTAAATATCAGATCTATGAGGGAGACATTATATAAAAGTAATGCATACATAGGCCTGTCTTCCCCCCCGTACACACACACACACACACACACACACACACACACACTGCGAGGCGCTGTGTGTGACGATGTGGGAAAGGAAGGGAAAGAGGGTGGTTTTGTGACTGTGTGTAATTCACTGGGTCAGGTCGGTCAGGATCACGTGATGGTTGTGATCATCAGTATTTAACCCTCCCGGAAGAGAGCTGAGAGCTCATATAGTCCGATCTAAGGGCAAAGCCTTGACCTTCACACACGCACACACTCATCCTCTTCCTCAAGGAGGACAGTGACCACCCTCTTCGTCAGTGAAACTTTTCGTATCTCGAGCAAGGCGTGAACCTCCGTCTTAGCAGATGCTTAGCGAGAGCGTTACCACTGAGCCGGCGTGTGTGTGTGTGTGTGTGTGTGTGTGTGTGTTATTTTTTTTTCTTGATGTGTGATGTTTGATGGTTTATATTTTTTATATTTATATTTCGTGTTCCAGCTTATTTGTGTGTATGTATGGGAGTATTTGTTTCTTGATGTTTGTGAGCTCATTGCATTCTTGCGTTTTGTTTGTGTAGTTTTGTGTTGTGTGTGTGTGTTTGTTTGTGTGTGTGTGTGTGTGTAATTCACCGGGTCGGTCAGGATCACCTGATGGTCGTGATCGTCAGCTTTTACCCTCCCGGAAGGGAGCTGAGAGCTCATATAGTCCGATCTAAGGGCAAGGCTGTGACCTTCACACACGCACACACCCGTCCCCTTGCTCTAGGGGGACAGTGACCACCCACTTCGTCTGAAACTTTTCGCAACCTGAGCGAGGCGCGAACTCCCGTCTACCAGATGGCAAGCGAGAACGTTACCACTGCACCAGCGAGCGGTGTGTGTGTGTGTGTGTGTGTGTGTGTGTGTGTCATAAAAGACTTTGTAGTTACTTGTAGAGAAGTTATCTATTAGACTTGTGGACGAGCGGTTGTTATACTTGAGTTGTTCGTAAGTAGATAATCTTGGTTCCCATTTGTCATGCAATGACAGGAGAGGTAAAGAATAGTATGGGACTATTTTTATTTGTCTTGGTAATATTAAACAAAGTCTCTCACACACGAGTGAAGTATAAGTAGGGTCCCGCTAGCTACCTCCATGTCTCGCTCTCTCTCTCTCTCTCTCTCTCTCTCTCTCTCTCTTCGAAGTTGCTAAGCCTTTCTCCCTACTACCTGTCGGTTCTATGGCCTCTCTCCTTCTGAGCTCTCTTTCCTAAATTCTGGTGAAACAGGGGTCGTGTCACGTGTGTTACACTGTGGTTGGAAAGTTCCAGAAACCTGTGTGTGAGTATGTGTGTATGTCACTAGGCTTTGTTCCCCTGCTATTTCGCTGACAAATTATCTGCATCATCTCCTGACTTGCTACTTCCTAATCTGTCGTCAGCTTTTCCTCAGTTTAACTTGCAAGATAATTTCCCATTCCCAGGCTCGCATAGAGCTGTCTATCTGTCTATTTATCTATCTATCTATTATGATTTGTAAATATAATATGGACTCATAACATGTGTGTGTGTGTGTGTGTGTGTTGGGGTTATGAAAAAAAAGTCTAGATATATTTTGGCCCAGGCCAACCCCTCACTGGATACGGCGTCAGACTAAAAAAAAAAAAAAAACGGTATAATATCACCGCATGGGTTCCTTCAATTGCCATTACGGAAAACGAAATGGTAAACAGTCCATAAATGAAATGGGAAGATCAAGTAATTTCCAGGTGACTTAGAGCGTCTTATGGTGTAAATGGTGACTAATTAGATTATAGGTGTGTATTTTTAGCCAGGTGAAGAAAGATAGAGGTTGGTGAGGAGGAGGAAGGTAGAGAGCGGAGGGAGGGGGAAAGACGGTGGGAAGCGGTGGAGTTAGAGAGAGAGAGAGAGAGAGCACAGAAACAGCTAAAGAGAAGACAGAGAAGGAGAGTTATAGCCTCGCAAATCTGAATGGCAGAGACAAACTGTTCCAAAAACTGTGCCGAGAACGGTGACTTATATCGGGAGGAAATTCTTTTACGGTGAGGTGTGAGAGAGGGAGGAGTGGTCTGGGGGAAGAATATCCATAGTCTTCCCATATGTCTAGCGATGGTATTCTCTTTGGTCAAGGAAGCTCCCTGACACCTCATCCTAAGCAATTTATTTTGCTTATTACACCTTCCTGTCCTGGCCTGTGTTGCATAAATCCTTCCAGTATCACTATATTCTTCATAAATAACTTGCAAAACAATGTTAACCAACCATATCCAAAAAAAACAATCGCTAAGAAACAGGTGTTAGGGAGCTTCCTTAACTGATTGTTCAGAGCCCTATTCTGCATTGATTAGGCTTCGTAGCTCCTCCTCCATAGACATTTGTTCTGCACATTACACCTGAACATTGTCTTCTTTGCAATATACCATCAGGTGGAGTGAACACCTGTAATAGCGAGCCTTATAGTATATTGCAAAATGTCCTTCTTCATATATATCTCAGGGAATATATATATATTTTTTTGAACAAGTTTGCATCAGTAGCATAAAACAAAAGGCTATAATACAAAAATTCGTAACACCTCATAGCATTTATTCTTTCTCTTTTAATCGTTTTAACGTCGCTATAATTTGCATGAAAAAAAAATGCAAGAGGTTATTGAAGTGTAATGTACAGAATAGATAGCTAAAGAAAATGTGTTTGGAAGTCTCGAATGTCACTTTAAATACAATTTTTCGTTAAAAATAAAATGATAGTACTATAGAGCAATGAGTGAATTTCGTACTTAGCCATCATAAGGAAGTGTTGATTTTTGTTACCCCTTTCCCTCTTCCATTGAGAGATCTTCGTACTTGGCGTTACAAGTAGGAATACATAAACTGACTGACGCTTACAAAAACAACCATTACCATCCCTCGCACTTTGTCAGCATGGGGTAAGGTTAATTTGAGTTACCACTCTCCCAATTTCCATTGCAGGTGCCTCTTAAAGAAGGCAGTGGTTCATGTAGGGGTTTACCAGCTTATGCAAAATGACAAACACGTCCTCGGGTTGAAGGTTTAGCCAGACTGAAAGACACATGGAGGAAGAACCAGAGAGAGAGAGAGAGAGAGAGAGAGGTTGTGTTCGTATGATTATACATATTTTAATTTAAATTTAAATACGTGGATTTATACAAATATGCATTTACTTATACATACATACGTACCCGGTATATTAACACATGCATATTTCTGTACATGTATAGCCATGCATATTTGTTTATCTATATATTTATCAGTCTATCTATATTTACCCATCTACTTACTTGTGTATATTTCTGTATAACTTTATTTCTGCCCCAATCTATTGGTGTCTGTCTGTATCTGTCTGTCTATCTATCTATCTATCTATCTACCTACCTACCTACCTATCTATATGTCTATGGTTATTATATATTTATACGTGTACAATATATCCTACTTAACCCCGTCAGCTTCTCTCTTTCTCTCTCGTCGGCCATTTTGACAGAGAGAAGAAAATTACAGGTGAAATGCAAGCCTGGCTTGGGTGTTGAGTGTCGGATGTACGAACACGGCTGGTGCCACTGACGCCAATCTGCACTTCACTAGAAAAGGCCATTTGGTTCGGCAATATTATAGGCCAAATTAACACACGGGATATGGCGGATGTTTGTTTTAGTGTGTGTTACTACCAGACGACTTTATTTAATTTAAGAAAGGTGTCTTGTTCGAAACAGGTTCTTTACACCTGTATCTAACACTTTTAGTTCGAGAAATCTATCCAAAGCTGAATATAACACTGAGGATATAGCAAGAAGGAAATGAACAAAACATTCTGTAGTTCATTCACTTTAAGTTGGGTCACATTTCATCTGTTTGCGTATTTTAAGTAGCTCGATGACACAAGAAGACAATACTAACTTCGCTGTACATGCTTTCTGTACACTTCTTCATGACAAGCATCATATTCTACCGTTAATCTCTTGTTATGACTCAGCATTCAAGATTGAGGGATGGCAGTTTTAGGCCAAGGTAATATGAACAGATTATAGTGCTTAATGGGATATCATAGGTGAAATATTATCCAGGGAATTTAACTGTAAAAATTTGGCCTCGTTGCAGTTATAGTGAGTCGGGATTTACAGCAGTATAAATACTCTCTTGGGGCTGTGTGTACTCACTGTATATAATACCCCTTCAGTCTCGTGATAGATTTATTCTGTATGCTTTATTCCTGATGTGTTCAGGCGATTCTTTTCATCGGAAGACTGACCTCTAGTGTGAAGAGGTAAATAGAGAGTTCCAGAAGTCTCTCCGACTAAGTTTAATCGTTGAGAGAGAGAGAGAGAGAGAGAGAGAGAGAGAGAGAGCTGAAGGGTCTTTCACTGTGAAACACTGGGTAGGAGCGAGTCACTTCCCCAGCCATAGATAGTGGCGTTCCTGCCCCGTGGATCAGATGCCCTTCCAGACCCACAAAACACGACTGGAACATGTATAGAAGTGAGGTCATGTCAGGTGCGTACAGGTCACCCGCTGTACAGTACGTACATCGCTGAGAAGTGTCCTGTCGCTCGTCTGTCCTGGTTTTCTCTCCGTGGATTTGACTCTCAGCCTCATTGGTCACAGGAGCCTGGGAGTCTTAAGCCTTGTACACACCGAGATACAAAGTCTAGAGACAGTCGAGCAACTATGTATCTCGTCTGTTGCGAGACAATCCAGATACAGACGGGCGACAGTCCAGAGACACACTGGAGACAAGGCAACTTTGTCTCTGGATTGTCTAGAGACTGTTGCGAGACGGTTGCTAGACATTTCTGCTACTTTCTCGCTGGACTGTTGCTAGACAATTGAGAGACAGTCCAGCGACTTTGTAGCGCGTCCGTGATTGAACCATCCACCTCGTGAATTTTGAAATATCAGTTTTCTACCAACATTTGTCATATTAAACTCAAGAAGTGATATTCCAGTCACAGGCAAAATGTACATGTGAAGATATACATTTATGGACGAAGACAGATATAAATAAATAAATATATATATATATATATATATATATATATATATATATATATATATATATATATATATATATATAAAGAGAGAGAGAGAGAGAGAGACAGACAGACAGACAGACGCCTCAATCCCGTTTGGGGTGGCCACAAACAAATCACCTCCAAGTCGCCCTGTCCCCCGGCATTTCACTGCCCTGCTCTCAACTCAAACCCCCTTCTCTCATATACCTCTCCACCCCATCCCTTCATCTCATCCTCGGCCTCCCCCTCCCTCTTCCCCCCTCCACCTCACTCACATACACTCTCTTCGTCAGTCTTTCACCCTCCATCCTCTCCACATGGCCAAACCACCTCAGTGTGTTCCTCATAACGCTTCCTATCACATCCACATCAACATCACAACGCTCCTTTATATTCTCATTCGTCAGCCTGTCTCTCCATGTGACTCCACAGGCTCCTCTTAAATAACTCATTTCCACTGCTCTCACTCTTGACTTGTGTCCTTCCAACAACGTCCAAGCTTCACTTCCATAAGTTAGAGTTGGTATCACAATACTGTCATGTAGTAACTTTTTCACTTCCATGCTCACTTCTCTGTTTATTACCACTGCTTTCAAAGAACCAGCAACCTTTCTTCCCTGCTGTACCCTTTCAAGCACTTCACCCTCCAAACCTCCATCCTTACTCATCACACTACCCAAGTACTTAAACGTACTCACATTTTCCAATTCCTCATCATCCAACCTCGCTGTACATTCACTGACTTCACCTCTCTCAAAGACCATCACTTTACTCTTCCCTACATTCACCTTTAGATTCCGTTTCTTACACACCCTCCCAAACTCATCCACCAAGCCTTGCAGCTCCCCTTCGTCTTCATTCAACAACACAGTATCATCTGCAAACAACAGTTTTGGGAGTTTCCAAACACTCTCCTCTCTCACCAGGGACACTCCAACATCCACTACCTTACCTTGTACCTCTTTTATTACCCCATCCATGTACAGATTGAACAACCATGGAGACATGACACATCCCTGTTTCAACCCAACTTTCAAAGAGAAAAATTCACTTAGTTCACCATCCACACGCACTGCAGCCTTCGCACCATCGTACATACTCTTCACAGCATTCAACAACTTCCCATCTACTTCATATATTCTTAACACTTTCCACAATCCTTGTCTATCCACCCTGTCATATGATTTCTCCAAATCCATGAAAGCCGCATACAACTTCTTTCCCTTCTCTAGAAACTTTTCCACTAAAGATCTAAGAATGAATATCCGATCTACACAACCTCTTCCCTTCCTGTTCTTCTCCAACTAATTTCTCTGTTCTTTCTCTAACTCCGTCAATAAGTATCCTACCATACACATTTCCTATTATACTAAGAAGACAAATGCCCCTATGATTACCACACACTTCTTTTTCCCCTTTTCCTTTGTACAGGGGAATAATTATACCTGACATCCAATCCTCCGGGACTCTACCTTCCTCCCAGGCCAATCTGCACATCTTCCACATCCATTCCACTACTATCTCTCCCCCTTGCTTCAGCATTTCACCACACACTCCATCAATTCCTGGGGCTTCCCCCGATTTAACTTTCTTCATTGCTTCCACAACTTCTATCCTACTGATTTCTTCCTGTCTTCTCACTTCCCTCCTTCTCCCAGCCATTCCCCAGCCACTTATACTCGCATTACTTCCATCCTCTACGTTCAACAATTCCTTAAAGTGTTCTCTCCATCTGCTCACTTTTCTCCCTTCTCCACTAGTAATCTACCATTTTTATCTTTCACTCCCCTGCTAACTTCACTTCCACCCTGTCTTACTCTTTTCACCTCTTTCCAGAACATTTTCTTACAGTCCCTCCACTTTACACTCAAATTCCTTCCAAATTCCTCATCCACTCTCTTCTTACTCTCTCTTACTAATCTTTTCACCTCTCTCTTTCTTTCTACATATAACTCTCTCTTTCGCCTCTCAACTTCTTCCAAGCTCCTATTTCTCATCCATTCATTGTATGCTTTCTTCTTTTGTGCCACAGCCTGTTTCACCTCTTCAGTCCACCACGCTGTTCCTTGCACCCCCCTCCGTCTTCTCTTCCTTCCACACACCACATCACATGCTGCACATATTTCTTCTGTAAATATCCTACACACACCTTCCACGTCTCCCATCTGCTCCAATTCATATTTGCCCAATCGTTCCTCCACTTCTCTCTTACACTCTGCCTTTCTCTCATCCTCTTCTAACCTTTCCACCCTCCTTGCCACTACTCCTTCCTCTCGTCTTTCCTTTCTTCTATTCCTCCATCTTACTTGAAATCTAATTCTGGCCACCACCAAGTAGTGGTCAGAAAGTCCACTCCCCCATCCTCTATAAACTCTTGCATCCATTACACATCTTCGCATCCTCTCATCCACACACACATAATCAATCATTGCCTTCCTTTCATTCAGTTCACCACCCACCCTTCTCATCACTCGCCATGTATACCTGTGGATCATTAATTTTATGCCTGAAGAGGGTATTGGCTATCACCAACCCCCTCCCAGCACAAATGTCCACTAACGCACTCCCATTCTCATCTATCTCAGCAGGCACACCCCACTCACCAACTATTCCATCCACCTTCACATTGTCACGAATCAAATTTGCGACATTACCCTTTTGTGAGAAGCCACGAACGATTAGTGGAAAACTCACTGTTTATCGTTCACTTAACCACTCATTTGGACGGAAGCTTTGTCAAATCAATTTTGCATTGTCATACGTGATCGTCTTTGTGTGAGACATTAGTGCTTCTGCTGAGCGATTTGTTTTGGGCACGTTTCGCTCACTCGACCGTTAAAAAATGCGGCTTATTGCTCCCCCTTTTTTCCCACGACTTACGCAGTCCAGTTTTTGCTCTGACGGAGAGAGGTCCTGTGCTCCAGAAGTGAGATGTCAACCCAAGCTCCACTAGAATCAGTTACCCAGTGCTCCCACCTTGGTGATACAAAGCATTCATCGACTAGTATTTCCTTCTTGTATTTTCCTAGTCTTAAGAGTTTAATTAAGGTGTTTTTCCTAGGCGTAAGAATTTAGCTCGTGTGTGAGTGAGTGCGATCTCATTAATTTTATTTGAATTGTAACGTTAAATTTATTTTTTGTAATCAATAAATTTAACAGTTCTTTTTCTTGAGCGTAATGTAATGTAAACTCTTGTTTCATTTCTCCATAATTAAGCTTATTTCGCATATAGCTCCTAGCTTGCATAAACGTTTGCTATTTATAACTGGTACTTAGGCCAGTCTTGTATTAAACTTAAAATCCGTTGTGCCTTCTAGGAGTTAAGCATCAGCAAGAACCTGATGTTAGTATTAGTTATTTATTGTCAGGGGTGAAGTAACTTTCTCCAGAGGCTAACAGTACTAACAGCAATTGAGTGATTAGTCTCTGCTGTGTACTATTGAGAAAGTTTATAAATTCTCGTTCTTAGAGAATTGTGCGCAAGCCAGCGTAAAGTAATTGTTGCTTGATGTAGCAAGACAATCATTGTCCCTGCTCTTTAATATTATTGAACATTAGTATCAATTAAATAATATTTAAGTATTTATTTTAAAAACCCAGTGATATTTAAAAAAAACCGTGACAATTGGCGACCTCATTCCAGGATATTAACTCCTAGCTCTAAAGCTATTCATGAGATAGTGCTCACTCGTTCATATTTAGGTATTTATAATTAAAGTTTATAGGCACAAGTTTACTGGTGTTTACCGTTAATTTAGCAAGTGAATTTTTGCTTTATTAATTCATAGAGTACTTAACTCTATTTAGTACTTTATTTTTGGTAACGCTAGACGATTTTATTCGCTCCTGGGTAGCCGCCGTACCCATTGTGTTAATTATTGAGTCTTCTCAGTTATTTGCATTTTTGCTTTATTCTTTTCGAGTTAACTAGATAAGACTGGTCACCACTAGCTTGTGTCTGTATTCTGTACTTGTGTTTATTAGTATTCGTCGCTAAGCAGTCAGTACTCAGTTTCGGTTACTTAGTAAATTAGCGACATGGCTACCACCATATTTTTACAGGAAGCCAAAGATATGGGCCTTACAGACCCAACCGAAATTAAAGAGTATATACTCTCACGGCATAATCAGGAGCAGCAGTGCGAGAATGATGCTCGTGAACGTGAGCGAGAACAGCGCGAATACGAGCAAGAACAGCGCGAATACGAGTGACAACAGTGCGAACACGAGCTAGTACAAGAGCGAGAACAGCGCGAATACGAGCGTGAACAACGAGACAGAGAACAAGAACACGAACGTGCCGAGCGAGAAGCGCGCGAAAAACATGAACTTGAAGTGCTGAAGCTCAAGCGAGATTCCTTGGCTTCAGACACATCTGGTGCAGTTGGTCCAAGCTCCACGAGCGTTTCCCCTGCACATGTCCTGGCGACCCCACGCATCAAGGTTCCTTCATACAAGGAAAGCGAGCGAATCAAGCCGTACATAGCTCGTTTTGAGGACATGGCAGACATGTATCAACTGGATGAGGCAGCTAAGCGGATTCAATTTCTTAGTTTATTTGAGGGCCCTGCCCTCGATATTCTCCACAGAATTCGTGGAGACCATCTCACATATGAGATGATGCAAGCTGCACTCATTAAGGCATATTGTCTCACAGTAGACGATGCCAAAGTTCAGTTCATGCGAGCTCGTCTCCAAGACAAGGAGACAGCTGTTCAGTTCCTTGATCGTCTCACTGCTTACTTAAATGAGTGGATGGAGAAAGATGAAACTCCTTCCACGCGTGAGGGGATAATTGACCTTATCTTGCATACACAGCTAGAGAGGTCGTGGCCTGCTGAGCTCATAGCACAGCTTAAGATCTGCCAGGTGAAAGATGCCAGCCAAATGGCAGAAAAGGCTGATGCATTCTTTACTGCATACGGGTATCAAACTCGTAAGCAAAACACCTGGAACAGCAGAAAAGCTGATAAGTCTGGGAAGTCGTCTCAGACTGAACCCCAGCAACAAGGCCATTCTCAGAATAATGGCCAAGGTCCAAAACCGCAGTGGAAGGACCAGGGGCAAAACACTCAGAAACCTGAGTGGAAGAGGTACAACAGGTACCCTAACCAGCAGCAGTATCAGCCACGCAACCAACCGTCAGGACAAACTTTTTCACCACCAGCTCAAAAGAGGCAGGAAGCGAATGCAGCCTTCATTCCTCAGCAGCAGCACGGTGGTCATGTCCCTACCAGTAAGGGTACTTCCCCACACTTCACTAGTCCCACAGTGACAGTGAACCCCTCTCCACAGATGGCCAATGTTCCGTCTCAAGTATATAATTCACAAGGCACAATGTTTGCCGCATCAATTCAGCAGCCTCATGAGTGGCTAGCTGCTTCCTCTACAGGTCCTCTCACAGGTGACAGTACCTTCCTTGTTCAGCCAGGGTTTGTGGGAGACATTCCTGTGAAGGTCCTGAGAGATAATGGTTCCTCAGGTTGCTCTGTTAAGCAGAGTTTAGTTCGGCCTGAGCAGTACACAGGTCGACAGATCCATGCAAACCTTATTGATGGATCAGTGAGATTGTTCCCTGAGGCATGTATCCAGGTGGCATCTCCATTTTATACTGGTATGACACTCGCAGTTGTCATGCCAGAACCCTTATTTGACCTCATCATCGGCAATATTTCCGGAGTCAAGGATAGTTGCTCCGATGATGATGCTACTCAGACTTCGGCTGTTGCGGTAACACGAGCCATGACTGAGGCTCCAGACTGTGCCACCCCAGTGATCATTGAATCGCCGCAAGATCTGTTGTGTAGTCAACTTGTTGTGCAAGAACAACATTCTGACCCGACACTTGCTGCCGTGCGGAACAAACAAAAGGGTCGAGTGATAAAGTATTCATGGGGAGGTCGAGCCAAGTTCCTTCACAAACAAGGACGGCTCTACCGTGAATCACGAACACCCGAGGGCGAGGTTCGACTGCAGTTTGTCGTTCCCGCCAAGTACCGCCTAGCAGTGTTACAATGGGGTCATTGTTCAGCCTCAGGAGGTCACATGGGGAAAAGGAAGACCCAGGGCCGTATCCGAGCTGACGTTTTCTGGCCAGGGATGGGACGAGACATAGATAGTTTTGTCCGTTCCTGCAGTGTGTGCCAAAGTATCACCACTAATCAGGGACATGCCCTTCCTGTGCCATTTGTAACCACACCCGTAATCTCTGAGACAGTTGAGAGACAGGGTAGTGGTGAAGTGGGTGCAGACCTGACGTCTCGCCCATTGGCCCCACAGGACACATTATGTCTAGGGCCTGTACATACATATTATGTACCGTAAGTTAAGGGGGAAGTTTGAGAGAGAATTCCGCAGAGGCGACTCGAGGCTATGGAAGACCCGAGTTTGCACAAGGATTCTCAGCTCCCCGATACTAATATAAGCACTGTAGGTTAAGGGGGAAGTGAGAACTCCGCAGAGGCGACTCGAGGCTATGGAAGACCCGAGTTTGCACAAGGATTCTCAGCTTCCCGATTAGTAACATAAGTACTGTAGGTTAAGGGCGAAGTGAGAACTCCACAGAGGCGACTTGAGGCTATGGAAGACCCAAGTTTGCACAAGGATTCTCAGCTCCCCGATACTAATATAAGTACTGTAGGTTAAGGGGAAAGTGAGAACTCCGCAGAGGCGACTTGAGGCTATGGAAGACCCGAGTTTGCACAAGGATTCTCAGCTCTCCGATACTAATATAAGTACTGTAGGTTAAGGCACAGGTTGAGGACCCATGTGCAGTTCGAGGCTATGGAAGACCCGAGTTTGCACAAGGATTCTCAACTTGCCGAAACTAATCGTGTGCTATAATTAATGGCGACCTCGAATGTACGTCGTAGCACTGACTGCTAGGCAGAGAGAGTAATTGTAACATAATAAAATTTTGTCTCATTGACACTTTTGATGCTCCACCTCAATTGATTTTGCAGGTACAGCAATGGGCATAGCAGTTTTGCTGTGCGGGCCAGCTGATCGTCTGCCGCACGCTGCCGCCTCTTCTCCTCTGCCTTTGTTGTCGCCATATTATTATTTATTGTGTCATTTTACACGTAGATACAGTTACACTACAACTGTCACTCCTACACCTTGTATTACATACACCACGCTACACAACAATTAGTTGTCAGTGTAAATGTAGCAAATTTTTGCTCAGTTTGACCTGAGTACAGGATTTTCACTGTCGTCACGGAGTTTTTCCCTCAAGCTTGCTTCTATTAACGTAAATACGATTTTTTTTTCGCTCACTGGCGACTGCGACTTTCTCCTGTAGCAGGATAGCACACACACCACAGTATGAATCTTGTGTGACTGAGTTAGGATGTGTACATAAATATATATCCACAAATTTTTTCCCATAAGGAAAAAATTTAATTTTGTAGGGGCATAATGTCACGAATCAAATTCACGACATTACCCTTTTGTGAGAAGCCACGAACGATTAGTGGAAAACTCACTGTTTATCGTTCAGTTAACCGCTCATTCGGACGGACGCTTTGTCAAATCAATTTTGCATTGTCATGCGTGATCGTCTTTGTGTAAGACATTAGCGCTTCCGCTGAGCGATTTGTTTTGGGCGCGTTTCGCTCACTCGACCAATAAAAAATGCGGCCTATTGCTCCCCCTTTTTTCCCACGACTTACGCAGTCCAGTTTTTGCTCTGACGGAGAGAGGTCCTGTGCTCCAGAAGTGAGAGGTCAACCCAAGCTCCACTAGAATCACAGTTACCCAGTGCTCCCACTTTGGTGATACAAAGCATTCATCGACTAGTATTTCCTTCTTGTATTTTCCTAGTCTTAAGAGTTTAATTAAGGTGTTTTTCCTAGGCGTAAGAATTTAGCTCGTGTGTGAGTGAGTGAGTGCGATCTCATTAATTTTATTTGAATTGTAACGTTAAATTTATTTTTTGTAATCAATAAATTTAACAGTTCTTTTTCTTGAGCTTAATGTAATGTAAACTCTTGTTTCATTTCTCCATAATTAAGCTTATTTCGCATATAGCTCCTAGCTTGCATAAACGTTTGCTATTTATAACTGGTACTTAGGCCAGTCTTGTATTAAACTTAAAATCCGTTGTGCCTTCTAGGAGTTAAGCATCAGCAAGAACCTGATGTTAGTATTAGTTATTTATTGTCAGGGGTGAAGTAACTTTCTCCAGAGGCTAACAGTACTAACAGCAATTGAGTGATTAGTCTCTGCTGTGTACTGTTGAGAAAGTTTATAAATTCTCGTTCTTAGAGAATTGTGCGCAAGCCAGCGTAAAGTAATCGTTGCTTGATGTAGCAAGACAGTCATTGTCCCTGCTCTTTAATATTATTGAACATTAGTATCAATTATTTAATATTTAAGTATTTATGTTAAAAAAAAACCCGTGATCTTTTAAAAACCCCGTGACACACATTCCCAACTTTACCATTCATATCATCAATCAAAAACACTCTCTCATTCCTTCCAAACTTTTCCATGCACACTTCTACATTTGTCCAGAACTCTTCTCTCACTCTTCTAGCACGATCTTGCGTTGGCGCATACACACACACAATCGCCCACATTTGTATTCCAACTTTCAACTTTACCCACACAATCCTAGACCCCCCTGATCCATATATATATATATATATATATATATATATATATATATATATATATATATATATATATATATATATATATATATATATATATATATATATATATATATATATGTATGTATGTGTGTGTGTGTGTGTGTGTGTGTGTGTACCGTATTTACCGGTATGTATATTTCATTCATTCATCACCCAATCCTACAGTGCCCCATGAGATGCGTAGGAGCTCTGGGCTAGGCAAGTTGGTCCTGACATTTAAGATGAGAGTGACCAGCCTCACTCATCCCTGAGTGGTATTACGTGAGCAATAAACCCCAACCATTCCTTGGATATAAACCCTCACTGGCTCAATTCGATTGGAGTGCCGTATTTACTCACTAAACCACCAGGCGCCAAAATGTGGTTATATGGTTACCACCCAGCGTAGTAAATGGTTTCCTGGTGTACAGGAAACCGTTTGGCTTGTCACTCAGTATAGAGTCACCCACAGACAGAAGGAAGAGGAAAGAATGAAGGAATGTAAGACAGAAGATGGAGTGTAAAGTCACCCGTAGGCAGAAGGACAAGGAAAGAATGAAGGAAACACAGAAGAGGAGAGGAAAGGGCAGACATCCGAGAGCAGCACTACATCGAGTGAGTGGATGGTAAGCGCCCCAATCTACGTGTGTGTGTGTGTGTGTGTGTGTGTGTGTGTGTGTGTGTGTGTGTGAATAATTGCCAAAACCAACAGTAGAATCACTAAACCTAATAACTGTCATGACTGAACCATATACGTACCCATAATTTTTCAACAATGTATGTAAAACATGTAAATATACCATAATTATTATTAGGACAGACCCGTATACATACAGTATAATCTTTCAACGATGATGTATAACTTTTATGCTAAATTAGAGTATGTAAATATACTCTATAATTATTTAGGATAGAACCATATACATATAATTATTTAGGATAGAACCATATACATATAATTATTCAATGTATGGTACAACTGTTATGCATAAATAATGTTAAAATATGTGAATACTGACTCCTCATAGCAGGAAGCGTGCATTTTTAAATGCGAACTTAAAAAAAAAAAAAAAAAAAAAAATCCGTCATCCGTTGCCATACCCCTCCGCGCCGAGCAACTTGTATCTTGTCTCCCATATCTAGCGGGAGAAAAGATACAGCCGAAATCTTGTCTCTGGACTGTCGCGCGACTGTCCAGCGACAGATTTAGATTTTCCTGAGACAGTCGCACAACAGTCTAGTGACATTGTCGCTCGACTTTTACTAGATAAAGTATCTCGGTGTGTACGTGACCCAGAGACAGTGTCTAGTGACTGTTGCGAGACAAATTTAGATTTTTCTGAGACAGATGCGAGACAGTCCAGAGACCATGTTGCGCGACTTTGTATCTTGGTGTGTACGAGGCTTTAGTGGAGTAGGTCTGTAATCCACCATCACCCCAACCTTACATGGGAAAAGGGGGCATGATGATGATGATGAAGATGATGGTGATGATGATGATCCCAGCCATACATGTGAAAAAAGGACATAGTGATGATGATGACGATGATGATGATGATGATGATCCCGACCTTACATGGGAAAAAGGGGCATGATGATGATGATCATCATCATGATCATGATGATCATGATCCCAACCTTACACTGGAAAAAGGGACATGATGATGATGATGATGATCCCAACCCTACATTGGAAAAATGATGATGATGATGATGATCCCAACCCTACATTGGAAAAATGATGATGATGATGATGATGATGATCCCAACCCTACATTGGAAAAATGATGATGATGATGGTGATGATGATGATCCCAACCCTACATTGGAAAAATGATGATGATGATGATGATGATGATCCCAACCCTACATTGGAAAAATGATGATGATGATGGTGATGATGATGATCCCAACCCTACATTGGAAAAATGATGATGATGATGATGATGATGATCCCAACCCTACATTGGAAAAATGATGATGATGATGGTGATGATGATGATCCCAACCCTACATTGGAAAAATGATGATGATGATGATGATGATGATCCCAACCCTACATTGGAAAAATGATGATGATGATGGTGATGATGATGATCCCAACCCTACATTGGAAAAATGATGATGATGATGATGATGATGATCCCAACCCTACATTGGAAAAATGATGATGATGATGGTGATGATGATGATCCCAACCCTACATTGGAAAAATGATGATGATGATGATGATGATGATCCCAACCCTACATTGGAAAAATGATGATGATGATGGTGATGATGATGATCCCTTCACCACCAGCTATTCGCGCCAAATTGAGAAAGTGCGTCCGTTGGCAGCAAGGACGTCCTCGAACTGAAGTGGGGAGTTAAAAACAATACAGACTTTATTTATTGTTACCGTGTTTTGTTTTAATTTGTGTGTGGCAGTAAATCCAGTTCTGTTTTCATAATGGAATTAGTGGAGCGAGTTTTGCATATCTGATAGAGGTATTTTATGTTGTGTGAATTAAACTGAATATTTATCCCTGTGGCAGTCCTCTCTCTCTCACTCTCTCTCTCTCTCTCTCTCTCTCTCTCTCTCTCTCTCTCTCTCTCTCTCTCTCTCTCTCTCTCATGACCTAGAAAACCTTAGTAATTCAGTCCCTGTTTACAGCAGACGATTTTATTCAGCAGAAAATGAGTCATAGGAACACAAGGGTTCCATCATTAACCCCCTCAAACTCGTGCCAACTCTAGCACTGTATTCCACCTTAAGCCACACGATTTTATGCAGCTGAGAGTAGGTCAGTGGAGCCTGGGTGGGTTAGTTATTTGTTGTTGGTAGGCTGAATTAAAGCTTAGATGCATTTAACAGCGAGGAGTCTGTGAGAGGTGCATCATCATCATCATCATCATATTGTTTTTTTTTTTTTGTTTCTCCTGCTCCTGCTCCTCCTCCTCCTCCTCCTCCTCCACCATCTTCCTCATTGTTATTTTTGTTCTGCCATCGTTATTATCCATATTATTCAAGCGAGCGAGCGAGGCCAGCGAGCGAAAACACTCACTGAACACAGAGTTTGGTCCCCGGGCCAGTGGATAAATGTGGCTGTAACCTGGAGGAGCCTCTAACCATACAATTTTTGTGGAAATATTAAATTTATGGATATGAATTATACCTTTCTGAAATCCCCATGCAGAACTGATATGACCATGTGAAAGACTGTCTTAAAGTTTACAGAATTTTAATGAAATATATTGAAGTGATATCACAATTGTTATAACCCAGAACTCACTGAAGATAGGAGTTTTCATATTAGTTAGTTTGACTGAGTATCCTTAAACACACAGGATTTAACACTTAAATGATGAAAATTGGTTCAGAAATAACGATTTTATGAGAGATTATGTGTGACCGATTTTGTCTGATGTTGGGTACCGCTGTCGCCACACGCAGGGTGAACGAATTGGAATTTTGGGGTGAGGCGGAAGTCGCGACTTGCGTATATACATTTTTCTGACAGCAAGCAGCAGAACGAAAACCCGTTCAATCAGTGGAATAGGTGAAACTGCCGTGGAAAGTAGTGAACTGGATCACATCTCTGAAGCTTTTGGAGTCCAATGCAGTCCACTCGCTCGAGCACATTCCACATCTTGGACACTTATTACCTTTACCCAGTTCACTATGCCAGGGAGTAATTTCACCCTCTCTCCCTCTTTATTGCTGTGCTATAACAAGAGAATAATATAAGGTGCAAGTCACGCAGCGGTGCAGTGGGAAGAATATAGAGCCCCGACACTGTGTTCTCTGTTACTGAGTTACGAGAAAACAGCTGTATATGGTGAAAATCTCTGATTAGTTAAAGTGAATGAAGTATTGTTATCATTATTGCTAATGTTGCCATCATCATCATCATCGTCATTGGTGCCGTCATCATCATCATTGTTGTCGTCGTCCCAGTCGTCATCATCAGTAATATCGTCATCGCCGTCATGGTCTTCTTATATGCTATATCAACCTATATATATATATATATATATATATATATATATATATATATATATATATATATTGTATTTACATCCAATTGAGGCCTGTGCCTATGGGTTTCCTGTAGCTAAACCAAATCTACTGGCGTTAAATAGAAAAAAATGACACACATGGGGCTCAGTGGGGTTTGTGTATATTCTTTCACTTTTCCTAAATACAATACACAAAGCCTTCTTTATATTTCGTTTTTGGTGTTGTTAGTATTAATTCCCGTAAAGCGATGACGTATATTGTATTGCTCTCACGCCACCACCAGACGATTTCATTCATCGGTAAGGACCTCACTTATAGAGAAGGGGGTTAATGGAAGCTGTATCTAGTAACCCCAGTTAGATAAGTCGCGCGGAAGTTGAGTCTGTTCGTGTGGTGGCAGAAGAATAAAATAAAAAGTGCCTCACAGGATGAAAATGCTTAAAGCCACAATATGTTCATCTGCTGCAGTTGTATTTTCACCTGCGAAGCTGAGTGGCAAGTTTCCCTCAGTTTACAAAATTAGTTACACACACACACACACACACACACACACACACACACACACAAGTTGCGGTATTTTGAACCACATCCTTGATATGGGCGTCCTTTTAGCGACCTTGGCACCAAATGTAGTAAGAAATCCTCATGGCGCGAAATTCGATGAGATCCCGTGATATTATTGAGATTTTGTCAGGACAGCAAGCAACACTGTCCAGGAACGGCGGCATTTCCCTGCCTCTTTGTGTAGCGTTGTGCACCTAGCGACATACTAGCGCTTGAAAAATAAGTAACCTTGATCTCAGTGTTGTAATCACACTTATATTAACTCACTCTCAGTTGAATAGCATCGCTTTTATGTGAAACAGAATGGCAGAGTTGTCCTGGGTATTGTTTATGGCACTCATTCTCTTTACACTCTCAGAATAGTTTGACACATTCTCTGAAGAGAAAAAATCGTCTCACGGCAGAAGTGCAACACCAGCTCCCATTAAGTGTTGGAAGAGCCGAATATTTTACCTCGCCCTGTGTCCTTGACTCTCAACTTACTACGTTCAAAACTGAATTGCTTCATTCTTACCTAACCTTGAACCCTTCCACCAACTTTGCTTCAGATCAGATCAAAGCAATTTGAGTTGACTTAGCATAGTGACCTTAACCTTTGACCTTACGCTGTGACCTTGACCCTGACATTATTCGCCAAACTGAATCTCATTCTCCTTGTTTTAATTATGAATCCTTCCACAAAGTTTAGTCTACATCGAAGAAAAACCATTCAAGTTGATCTTGCCATGTGATAAAGACCTTTGATCTAATGTTCTTAAAAACAATAGGTCAGCCTCATGTGTGATTCTCAACTCTTCCACCAAGATTGACCCAAATATGATCAAACCTCTTTTTATTATTATTATTATTATTATTGTTATTTTCACACACAGCACACGAATCGAACTCTGACCTTGTCCTGTGTCCCTGACCATTGACTGACTGTTGACAAACTGAGTCCCTTCTTTCTTGCCTGACACTTCCACTCAGTTTGGCTCAAATTATATCAGATTAAGTTGACTTGCCTTGGTCTTTGACTTTTCCCTGTAACCTTTGACTGTCGTGAAAATCGAGTCAATTTATTCCAGCCATATTCTTGGCCATTTTACAAGTCTTTGTCTAAACATGGTGAAAACTCTTATTTGATCTAACTCTGTTCTCGACCCAAGACCAGTTGTTTTCAAGAACAATATATATATATATTTTTTTCATTGGCAGACTCTCAGACTTTGCACCAAGGTTGTCTGAAAATGGGTAAAAATTAATGGCAATACGCACACTGATTAAAACATATCACTCACTCTTGCTTCGCGAACACGGGTTGGATGATGATGATGATGATGATGATAATAATAATAACCTATCTATCTATCTATCTATTGCCAGACGCCTCAATCTCGTTCGGGGTGGCCACAAACAAATCGCCTCCACTTCGCCCTGTCCCCCGCCATTTCACTGCCCTGCTCCCAATTCACACACCCCTCTCTCATATACCTCTCCACCCCATCCCTCCATCTCATCCTTGGCCTCTCCCTCCCTCTCCCCCCCTCCACCTCACTCACATACACTCTCTTCGTCAGTCCTTCACCCTCCATCCTCTCCACATGGCCAAACCACCTCAGTGTATTCCTCCTAACGCTTCCTATCACATCCACATCAACACCACAACGCTTCTTTATATCCTCATTTGTCAGCCTATCTCTCCATGTGACTCCACAGGCTCCTCTTAAATAACTCATTTCCACTGCTCTCACTCTTGACTTGTGTTCTTCAACAACGTCCAAGCTTCACTTCCATACGTTAGAGTTGGTATCACAATACTGTCATGTAGTAACTTTTTCACTTCCATGCTCACTTCCCTGTTTCTTATCACTACTTTCAAAGAACCCGCAACCTTTCTTCCCTGCTGTACCCTTTCAAGCACTTCACCCTCCAGACCTCCATCCTTACTCATCACACTACCCAAGTACTTAAACTTACTCACATTTTCCAATTCCTCATCATCCAACCTCGCAGTACATTCACTGACTTCACCACTCTCAAAGACCATCACTTCACTCTTCCCTACATTCACCTTTAGATTCCGTTTCTTACACACTCTCTCAAACTCATCCACCAAGCCCTGCAGCTCCCCTTCGTCTTCACTCATCAACACAATATCATCTGCAAACAACAGTTTTGGGAGTTTCCAAACACTCTCCTCTCTCACCAGGGCCACTCCAACATCCACTACCCAACCTTGTACCTCTTTTATTACTCCATCCATGTACAGATTGAACAAGCATGGAGACATGACACATCCCTGTTTCAACCCAACCTTCAAAGAATAAAATTCACTCAGTTCATCATCCACACGCACTGCAGCCATAGCACCATCATACATACTCTTCATAGCATTCAGCAATAATAATAATAATAATAATAATAATAATAATAACGATAATGAGAGGCATACAGTAGTCAGCTCCTTCTTATACCTGTGTACTGTCCGTGTTCTTCGTATCACTAACATAATTCTTGCTCATTATGACGATGCGAATATAATTGATAGCGTCAGCTGTCAGGGATAATGAGACCTTTAAATATACATGATTGTAATTAAATCTCATTAACACCCAGGCTTCTGTGACTCTCTCTCAGCTCATTAAAATCGCGTGGAGTTAGCTGGAACAGAATACTGGAGTTACTCTCGTTACGTGAAATAATATCAGTCACATTATTTTTTCTCATAATGTCTTCTTTTTCAATTTCCATTTTCTCCTCTCGCATTGACCCTCTTCTCTCCCCCTCCTCCTCCCCCATCCCCTTCCCCCTTCCCCTTCACTGCACCCTTCCCTTCACCCTCTCCACTCCCCTTCCCATCCTCTTTCTTTCCCTGGTCCTATCTCTTTCTGTTCCCTCCCTTCTCCACTACCCCTCCTTCTCCTCTCCCCTTACTCTTCTCCTTCCCTTCTGTCTCCTTTCCCTTCCTCTCTCTCTATCCCCAGTTCTCTCTCTCTCTCTCTCTCTCTCTCTCTCTCTCTCTCTCTGTCTGTCTGTCTGTCTCTCTCTCTCTCTCTCTCTCTCACTTCCTGCAGCAGAGTGAGGGTTTATGTGGGTTCCGTCCAGAGCCTGACTTCATGATTTATAGCACCACTTTCAACCTTCCAACGACTTTGGTTTTGGATACACACACACACACACACACACACACACACACACACACACACACACACACTCTCTCTCTCTCTCTCTCTCTCTCTCTCTCTCTATTCAAAAGGGATCCAGGGACGGGGCTGTAATGGAGGTGGGGCGGGGGGCGAAAGGAGGACTGGACTTAGCGGGGTTTGAGAGGAGGAATTAGAGAGGAGGAGGGCGAGAGAGAGTCAAGAGGAAAACCTGAAGGTGAAAGAGGACCAAGAGGGAGATATCTAGGAGGGGAAGGGGGGTCTGAAAGGGGGGAAGGTGAGTGAGGCCAAGAAATGGACTTAAATGGGAGTTAAATAATGATTTATTAGGGAGAGTGACTCGAGAGGAAGAGCTAAATAGGGTGAGGGAAGGGAAGAATATCACTTCAAGGGTTGGAGATAAAGAGAGTACCTAGGATTGGTGCCTTATTAGGGGGTGAGAAAGGGACTTAAATAATGCCAAAAGGGGGACTGAAGAAGACTTACGGGGACATATTAGAGACGACAAAGGGGATAAAAGGGGACTCACAAGGAACTTAAGGGGTGCCACGAATGGGAGGTAAAGGGGTCTAAGAAGGGGACTTTCAAGGGGACATGAAGAAGAACTTAAATAGAGAGCGACGGTGCTTAAAAGGAGAATTAAAGATGGTGGGAGAGGGACGTGAAGGGGGTGAGCGATGTGCTAGGAGGGTAGTCACAGGGGGTGGTCAAGGGGGGTGGTAATATCTCAGGCCGCCACCAAGCTACACCCAGCAAACAAGCGGCGAGAGAATACTGATATAGTGTTAATGGAACCCGGGGGGGAGGTGGGGGGAAGTGAGGGGTGGAGGTAAATACGGTGATGAGAGAGGGGTGGAGGTAAGGAGGGTGATGAGAAAGGGGTTGAGGGTAAGTGGAGGAATGTAGGAAAGAGTGTAAAAATACAGTGGAGGAGGAGAGAGAAGGGTGGAAGTGAGAAGGGAGGGAAGGAGAGGCAAGGGAGGGTAAGGAATTGAGGAGGAGTCAAGAGAGGATCGGAAAAATGAAAGGTAAAGGCCTGGGGGGGAAGGAAGGGGAGAGACAGGAGGGGAGAGGAGGGAAGATCTTGAGAAGGGAAAGGAGGGGAGAGAAGGGAGGGGAGGAGACAGAAGGGAAGCGAGTGGAGAGGAAGGAATGGGATAGAAGGAAGGTAAATGACGGGATGGGAAGAGAGAGGGAAGGGAGAAGACTGGATAGGAGGGTTGGAGACGGGGCAAAAAAGAAAGTGAGTGAGAAGCGATGAAAGGAAGTGAGAAGGGAATGGAGGGGATTAGAAGGGAGAGGAGGGAAGAAGAAGGGAGGTAAAAAATAAGGGAGAAAATGGGGCCAAAAGGAAAGGAAGACAGGTGGGAGAAGGCGAGAGGGTTTCGGAAGGGTTGAGAAAGAAATGTGAGAGGGCAAAAGTCGAGAGGAAAGCGAGGTAGAAAAGAGGAATGCAGAAGAATAGGAAGAACTAGAGAAAGAAGGTGCAAAACGGATGAAATAGGGCGAAGAAAAGTTGAGGAATGGAAAAGACAGAGGGAAAGATTACGTTAGGGTATATAACAGGAAGTATATGGGTGCTCAAGATTCAAGAAGAGGGGGCGAGGAGGAGTGAAAGAGAAGGAAGAAATAGATGGAATTGAGGCTGTGAAAGTTTACACCTGCGGGCTGGTTAGAGCATAGTTCAGACATAATGCCACTTGGGAGTGGTGCTGCTTTCCCTTGCCTTTAATGTCAGGACTGAGTGGCGTAGCCCCCGGGTTCTACGCTCCTAATGGAATGAGAAAAGGGGTTGGATGAAGATGATGATCGTTGGTGGTGGTAGTGGTGGCTGTGGTTGTTGTTGTTGTTATTTACTATGTTTACCATCGTCCTTTATTATATTAATCATTCCTTTGATGGTTTTCACATCTATTACGAAGTCTGTTTAAAAAAAAAATCTAATTTCGTCCTTTCCATTCTACAGTCACTTTCTCGAATATGTGTACGCAACGATACCCCCATTTCGTATTCGCCTTTTTAAACATATATATTATTAATAATTGTCCTTCAGTTTTGTTTTTGTTTTTTATTGATATTCCTGTACTCATTTTTTCTTAGTATTTCCCACCCTTTGATATAATCCATTATTATAGATTTTACCCTTTGCATTTTGCCAAACATTTTCTCTCTCATTATTTTTGCATGTTTCTTCCTGCTAATTCGCCTTTTTTTCTTTTTCCCTTTGTGGTTTTGCATACATTATTGAAATTTGTTGTTTTTGCTCACATTACCGTGTGTGTGTGTGTGTGTGTGTGTGTGTGTGTGTGTGTGAGAGAGAGAGAGAGAGAGAGAGAGAGAGAGAGAGAGAGAGAGAGAGACAGACAGACAGACAGACAGACAGACAGAGAGAGAGAGAGAATGTGACAGAGATTTACAACTAACCTGCAACAGGTCTCATGAACTCTCCCCAACATTTTCTCCTTCCCTCCCCCGCACATCCTCCCTTATCACCTATTTCCGCCTAACACACCCTCTTTCTTCCCTCCCCTTCCCTATCGCCATACTAACCCCTTCTCCGTCCATTCCTCTCTTATATCTTTTATATCTCCTGCACTCTCAACTCCATCCCCCCCTTCCTCCTCCTCCTCCTCCTCCTCCTCCTCATCATCATCATCATCATCATCATCATCATCATCACCATCACCATCATCATCATCATCATCATCATCATCTGGCATCCTTTAAATCAGCCACGCACTCTCCCCTCCCACTGTAATTCATCAAGTCTTCCATCTTCCCCTCACCCCCAACCCCCATTTTCTATCCTCTCCTGCCCACAGTGTAATCTAGCAGTCTCTCTCTCTCTAATTATCTTCCATCTTCTGTCTCCTCCCCCTATCTGTCTTCCCTTCTCTATCCCCTCATTGCCTCTCCCTCTTATATCCCTCCTATCCATTCCAAGTCTCTCTTGCATCCCTTATCCTCCCCCATTCTCCTATCAGCTCTTCCCTCTATTCCCTATCCATCCATCCCTTCCACTCCCCGATCCCTCTGCTCACCACCCTTACCTGCTACACCCTTTCCTGGCCCATTTCGTTATCATCCAATCTTCCATCCCTCTTCCTTTCCTGTTGCATCTGTCCTTTCCATTTCCTTTTTGCCATCCGTCTTCCATTTCTCACTCATCCCTTTTCCATTCCTCTGTTTTCCCTCTTACCTTCAGTTCCCTATCTACCCCTCCTTCTTCCTCCCTCCCACCCTCTCCCCATTCCCCATTCCCTCTGCCGACCCCCCCCCCCTCCCCGATCCGCGACACCCTTTCCATCCCACTCCACCCCATCCAATCTTCCAAATCACCCTCCCGTCCCATCAACTAGACTACCATCCTATTCGCTCGTTCGTCATGCAGTTTTGCTCCCCCCCCCTCCCTCCACTCCCTCAAAAAAAAAGGAAAAAATCACCCTCATTTAGCTTTCCTTCATATTTTTAACATTTTTTTCCTTACCTTTTTACACTAGTGGCAGTAGCACCATTTTCCTCCGTCCAAGAGAATCCCTCATCAGGCCAAACTGTTATATTTTGCAGTCGCTCGTCACAAAGCTTTACGAAAATACTTTACATTTAACTTTCGCTTCCCTTATTTTGTCATTTTTCTCTATCTTTATTTTACACCCGAGTGGCAGTATCCCATTTTCCTTCGTCTCGGAGAATCTTCCATCAGGTCAAACTATTGTAATGACCACTTTTTTGTCATACAGCTTTAGCAAAAATTATGACAGTAATGGATGGATGGAGCAGGTGCAGGTGCAGAAAGAATACTCAGTAGGCGGTGGTTTCTTGAGTTACTGAACTGAGTGATACAGGTGTGTGTGTGTGTGTGTGTGTGTGTGTGTGTGTGTGTGTGTGTGTGTGTGTGTGTGTGTGTGTGTGTGTGTGTGTGTGCCTCTATATGATTTTATTCAAATTAGGAAGCTTGAGAAAATGGCAGCAACTTAAGGGTGGGCCAGATTTCGCTGAGCCTGTAAAATTCTGATCTATCCACAGCGCAGTTCCCAACAGCTAGACTATGCATTGCTATAACTACATCATACAACTAGCTCTACGTTAAGGCATAAACATTGCAATATCCATGGCATTCAGCTTTACTACCCTCTGCTAGGCGACGGATTCTTGATGCTATTTTTTCTGCCTGTAGGGTACATGATTTTATTCAAATTAGGAAGCATATTTCGTAATGGTGCGAAGGAAGAGAGAGAGAGAGAGAGAGAGTGTGTGTGTGTGTGTGTGTGTGTGTGTGTGTGTGAAGAAAATTAACAAAACAGTTTTAATTCGACTTGAGCCTAATTTACATCAGTCCAGGGGTTGATCTATTGTTACTAGAATAACAAATCAAAGGGCAAGGGCAGAGGTGACTTTGCAGTTTCGACTTAAGCAGTTCATGTTCGATTTAGACCAAACTAGGTGGAAGGGTTGAGCGTAATGCAGGAATGAAGGGTTCAGAGAACAGTCAGTCAGATGTCAAGATCGCAGGGCAAGAAGTCAAAGTTTGATCTTATGTCTGTGTGAACAAAATGACTATATCAGTATTTATCTGATTTCGACAAATGGTAGACATGTTGTTATTAAGATCAATGGGTCACTATATCCAGTCTCTCTCTCTCTCTCTCTCTCTCTCTCTCCGCCACCTTCATCTTCCACATCATCATCCCCATCTGGTCACTGTCTTCTTTGATGCCAAGCGATGATTAAAACTTGTATGGCATTTAGTAATGCCTTGTTCCGCCATTCCCTCCCATCCCACCTTCTAAATACACCCTCCTCCTCCTCCTCCTCCTCCTCCTCCTCCATCAAGACAGGTAAGCCTCATCATATCAAGAGCTTTCATCTCTCCTCACTCGTCCATCTCCTTCAATTGCAAGAAGACTCCTCCATTACCTCCCTCTTTCTCTCCTTCCCTCAAGTTCTTCTTCCCTCCTCTTCTCTCCCATCCTTCCCTTTTCTCTCTTTGCCACTCCCTCTGTCCCTCCCTCTCTTCCTTCCTCCTTTTCTCTCACATCTTCCTCTCCTCCCTCTTCCCTCCAGCACTCTCTCTCTCTCTCTCTCTCTCTCTCTCTCTCTCTTTCAGATATAAACCCATTCAGGCCCCGTTCGGTTGGAGTGCCTTAAATGGTTCTTATTTTACAGGATGCCATTTACCTTGTCACTGTGTGTAACCATTTGAAAGTAGCGCCAAAGCCACTGGGTAGATGATGGGCGACCCCATTTACCAAATGTCAATAATAATAATAACAACAACAAGAACAATAATAATAATAATAATAATAATATTATTATTATTATTATTATTATTATTATTATTATTAATATTTTGCAGTATCATCATCATCATCATCATCATCATCATCATCATCATCATCATCATCATCATCATCATCATCATCATCATCATCATCATCATCATCATCATCATCATCATCTCACCTCTATTTCCCAACAGCAGGCTTGAGGTACGGTATAAAAAGGAAAGAAAACGGAAAAAAGGTGGTGGTAAAAAAACTGCCCAACAGCGAGCTTAGTGAAATGGGCCACACACTCATTCATTTTGCCATTCAAGCTTTCGTAATCCTGGATCCATTTCACAGGTACAGCATTCCACACTTAATATTATAATTACCTGTTGGAGGAAGTCAGTCTGATCTTAGTTAATTAAAAAATAATGTCAAGCCCTTACCGTACAGCATTCCACACGTAACTTTATAATTACCTGTTGGAGGAAGTCAGTCTGATCTTAATTAATTAAAAAATAATGTCAAGCCCTTATCATGCGCTTTTCCATACAAAACTTATCCAGCCAGCTCGATTCCTTGTCAGTTCTCGTCAGCTTCCATATCTCTTTCTTACACACTTATTAACCATGCATATCCACCTTCTTCTTGGCCTACCACGCCTCCTCACACCTTCAGACAGACTCGCGTATACTCTTTTTGTTCTCCCCCTGTGACCGTATACAGTAAGCACACCGTCTAAGGCTGCCTTGCACACTGACTGTCTTATGCCACATCTTATCACGAATCATTTTTCCTATCCTGTCCACTCATCTCACTCCACACACGTTCCTTAAGACCCCCACCTCCACCGTTCTAACTCCTTTCGTTTTCATGGCACACCAGGGGCCTCACACCCGTATGTTTGTTTGAGTAATAATATTCCTTCTTGTATTTCTCTTCTAGCTGCAGTGTTTAGAATTTTGTTTCGTAATAAGGCCTTCATAGTACAGTCCATTTTGTTTCGTAATAAAGCCTTCATAGTACAGTCCACTTTCCTTCCATATGACACTACTCTCCATTTACCTTGCACTTTTACATCTTGTAAATCACTGCGTCCAGATACTTAAATTCCTCGTATAAAATCAGGTCTCTTCCCATTCAGTAGAACATCACACCATGAGCCATCTTCTCTTTCAATACACATCACTTTGCTCATACATACATTACTTTTATTATTATTACTATTACTGTTACTATTATTATTATTATTATTATTATTATTATTTATTATTATTATTATTATTATTATTGTTGTTGTTGTTGTTGTTGTTATTATTGTTAATATTATTATTATTATGTGTTCCTTGAAGTCCTGCTATATTCACTCATGGAGCCGATTCCAACCCTTGAACTTAGGGCTCCCATGAGGGTGTGATGGTTCACTTGATGGATAACGTCTTTCTCAACATAGGAGCAGTTCCTAGCAGGACGATCTTCTGCAACTCGTTTACCTTGATGTTTCCGGGGATTTTTCTGGTATATTTTTCCACACATCCTTTCACTTCTATCTCCAGGTCTTTGTATCTGGAGAGCTTTTCAATTGTTTTTAGGGAGGTGTTACTTTCGTTGGGGACGGACATATCGATGAGCACACACGTTCTTTCTTTTCTGTCTTTCACAACTATGTCGGGCCAGTTGGTTTTGATTTCTTTATCCGTCTGGATTGGCATGTTCCATAGTTTAGTAGCTTCTTCGTTTTCTGTAACACTTGATGGTTCATGTTCTTAGTAATTGTCTTTGATGTTATAGTGCTTACAGATTGCCCAGTGGATGTATGCTGCTGCTTTGTTGTGCCTTTGTATGTATTCCGTTTTGGCCAATTCTGAGCAGCCGGAGATTAGATGGTCTGTTGTCTATTGGTGTTTGTTGCATATCCTGCACATCGGACTGGTGCCGTCTTTCAAGATCTTGTTCCGGTAATACAGTAATTAGATGTAATGCACTGGTCTTGAGCTGCGATGATAAACCCTTCCGTTTCCGATTTTAGGCCTGCTGTTTTTAGCCCTCGGTTTGTTTGGGCTTGGTCCACATCTCTGTCACTGACCCGTTTCGGGTACTGCCCGTGTAGAGGTTTTTCTTCCCATTTACTCTTTAAGTGTTCTAGTGCTTGGTGTTTAGCTTTCAGTTTTATTCTTCGAGCATAGCTGGTGACTTGCTCATTTTCCATGATTTGGAACTCTAGTTTATTGAGCTCTCTTCTGAATTTGACAGCTTCATGGTGTACTGATGTTGTTTTCTTTGCTCGTTCACGGTCTCTCGCAATCATAAGAAGACTGTCCTCTTTGGTCTTGAGGTACATGCCAAGACCGATCGAGGTTGTTTTGTACGTTGTCTCAATTTGGATAAGACCCCTTCCCCCAGATGTTCTTGGGAGGTAAAGCCTATCCACGTCCGCTTTAGGATGGTGCATTTTTTCCATTGTCAGCAGTGTTCTTGGTTTTTGGTCAAGTTTCTTTAGTTCTTCCATTTTCCAGTCGATGATGTTGAAGCTGTATTTGACGACTGGGATTGCAAGGGTGTTCATTGCTTCTATTCTGTTGGTGGCATTGAGTTCTGACTTAAGCACCAGTCGTACGTGTCTGTGGTACTCTTTTCGTATTTTCTCTTTCATCTTAGCTTGCTGAATTCCCTCTCCTTCATTCACACCAAGGTATTTGTATGTGCCCTCTTCTTCTAGATCCTGGATGATGGTATCTATATCAAACTCGATGTTTTCAGCATTTCTTAATTTGCCTCTTCTGAAGGAAGCTTTGGCACTTTTGTCAAGGCCGAACTCCATTCCGATGTCATCACTAAAGCCTTTAACGATGGTGAGTAGGCCTTTCTGTTCTTCGTCGTTTTTGGCATAGGTTTTCAGGTCATCAGTGTAGACCAGGTGGTTGATGATAGTGTTGCCTGTCTTGTTACCATAGCCGCTGTTCTTCAGAAGAGAGGATAGTGGAGCAAGAGCAATTTGAAAGAGAAGAGGTGAGAGAGAGTCCTCCTGCAAGGTTCCGCTATTGATTTTGATCTGTCTGGATGTTAGAGTTCCCTCGTTGTGGTTGAGTTTGAGGGTTCTCTTCAATTTCGTCATATTGGTTCTGATGAAGGCTGTCATAATCGGTGAGGTGTTGTAGATTTCAAGGCATTTTATTATCCAGCTGTGGAGAACAGAGTCGAATGCCTTCTTGTAGTCAACCCAAGCTGTTGTGAGGTTCTTTTATCTAGTTTTGGTCTCCTCCAATATGGCTTTGTTTATGAGCAGCTGGTCTTGGCATCCAGCACTCCCTTTTCTACAGCTTTTTTGTTCCCCTGGGGGTAGGTTGTTATCCACCAGGTGCTTGTAGGTTTTGGCTGTTAATATGGATGTTAAAATCTTACACATTGTAGGGAGACATATAAATGTGTCTAGTTATTATTATTATTATTATTATTATTATTATATTAATTATTATTATTATTATTATTATTATTATTATTATTATTATTTATTATTATTATTATTATTATTATTATTATTATTATTATTATTATTATTATTCCTATTATTAGTAATACTTCCCACATCTCTATAGGAAGGGGATATGGTATAGGGATGTGAGGGATGGGTTGGGCATGGTGGTTGGGTGAGAGTGAGAGTTGAGTGTGCGGTGTGAATGAGTGTGGGAGGGTTGGCTGAAGCATGTGGTGAGGCGGGGAGAGATGGGGTGGGGATGACGAGTGACTGAGAGAGGGGTGTGGGGCGAAGCGTCAGGGTGAGGTAATATATGTGTTGTTTCAGACCCGACAGCCTCCTTTCCTCGCTACTCACTCGTACACCTCGCTGCACACTCACTATTCTGCCCTCTTTACACACACACACACACACACACACACACACACACACACACACACACACACACACACACACACACACACACACACACACACACACACACCAACGGTAGGAGGAGAGAGCTGTCGTGCTTTGATTAGACTACTTGCCACTCTTTTACATTGATTCGTCAGTCGTACGATTAGTGTTGTTACTTTGGCTCCAGGCTCCTTGAAACGTGAACCCAATGGACTGCAGGCTAATGTTCCCCCTCCTGCAGTCTACCATCATCAGTTCGGGTAATAAGGACGGAGCTTAGAGACGTATTTACATTACCAAGCAAGTTTATTAGTGCAAACCACGTGAAGGTGTCCCTCTTCACCACCAGCCAGATGCTAAAACATAGATAAGAGAGTTAATTTTTCTCCTCTGATGAGATGAAACTTGATTATAGGTTTTAATTTCATGCGCCCACACCCACGAATATTGACACCATGATCTCGAAATGCATTTACTCATTCACTACCAGGACGGATTTACTTCATTAATCGTTTCAGTTCGATGAGGTGTGTGTGTGTGTGTGCGTGTAATTCACTGGGTCGGTCAGGATCACTTGATGGTCGTGATGGTCAGCTTTTACCCTCCCGGAAGGGAGCTGAGAGCTCATATAGTCCGATCTAAGGGCAAGGCTGTGACCTTCACACACGCACACACCCGTCCCCTTGCTCAAGGGGGACAGTAACCACTCACTTCGTCAGTGAAACTTTTCGTAACCTGAGCGAGGCGCGAACTCCCGTCCACCAGTTGGCAAGCGGGAACGTTACCACTGCACCAGCGAGCGGTGTGTGTGTGTGTGTGTGTGTGTGTGTGTGTGTGTGTTTATTTTAACCAGGTCATCAACACACAGTTTTACACAGCTTACGAAAGATGTCTAGTTTGAAAAGTGTAAAGAAACCACTGTCAAACCTATCTAGCTGGGACGGTCTCTCCTGGACTGAATAAAATAGTCTTGTAGGCACAAGAAAAAAATACAAATGAGAAACTACACTTAGTTCACCTTGGCCCAGACTTTTGTCCTTATTGGCAGTAAAAAGACAATGCTACAGCTCTGCCTTCTTTCCATAGTACATGTACTTCTTCGTGACTAGCATCTTATTCTAGTGTTAAAATATTGTTATAACTCAGGATTCAAGGCTGACAGATTGCAATTTTCGGCCAGGTTGGAGTAAAAAGAGTATAGTTTTAAGGTGATAATTGAGGTTACCAAACACGTGATTTTATGCAGCACAGGAAAGTTACTACCGTGGCAAAGACGGTAATGAAGGCTACATCTAATTCCTGTTGCTCAAAGGGTCCTTTGTTTTATGTGTCCGACTCTGGGCATAGGCTTCACAGTCTGTTTCCAAGGCCCAGCAATCCTCCTACATACCATACACCTCCACATGCCACTACTTCGGCGCTAACACCCACCCTCCATATTGAATAAATGCTACGGCTGTCCTAAGCTAAATAAAATCCCTTGGTACTAGTAAGAATAAATGAAAAGGGTGGTTGTATTGAAAGGCTTATTCAGTTCACTGCAGTGATGTTTTATTATTATTATTATTATTATTATTATTATTATTATTATTACCGCTACCGCCAGGAAGCTTTATGCCAAATGGAAGAGGCCTCTCGTAGGGAAGGGGTCCATGGAGACTGTTTCTTATCGCTTCAACGTTAGGGATTTTCACCTCAGTTGAATGAAATCGTCTGGATATATCAAGAATAATATGATAGCACGTCCTGGAGTTGAAGGAGTAAACAAATGTCTCCATTGAACTTTTCGCTGCTTTGGACATACAGAATCGCATTGTATACACTTATTTATTTATTAAAATTTTTGAACACCTCATCCTCGGTGATTTAATCTGCACAATACACTTACTCTTCTCTTGTATGTTACTGATACAAATTATTTCAGTATTAAGACAAATTAGAACATGAAAAACAAATATGACGTCATACGCACAAGTCGCCAAATGAAAGATGTTCAGAAATCTCTTATGCCACCTTAAATACGAAGTTCTGAATCACCCTAACGTTTCAGTGCAAGGACGCTTTTCTTTTCTTTTATTTTTTCCCTTAAATCTTTCTGTGTTGGCTTTTCCGCCAATGAGTAATATTGTTTGTGGCAGACAGAGGCGGCCGCCATCCAGTGACTCGATTTAATGCTGCCTTGAGGTGACTTTCCTAGTACGTGACTATCCATACGGTTTTCCTACGACGTTGGGTGGTAACTATAGCACTAACTTGATTGTTATAAAAATGATAATGATGATGTTCATGATGATGATTACCTACGCTCTAAAAGCTGCTGTGCTCTCTCTCTCTCTCTCTCTCGCTCGCTCGCTCGCATAAAACAACTGTTGAGTTAAGGAGTGGTGATGCTGAATGAAGAACGGGTGGTGCTGGGTGAAAAAAGGGATGGGGCTGAGTTAAGAAGGGATGGCGCTGAGTTACGACGGGATGGGGCTGAGTGAAGAAGGGATGGGGCTGAGTGAAGAAGGGTTGGGGCTGAGTGAAGAAGGGATGGGGCTGAGTTAAGAAGGGATGGGGCTGAGTTAAGAAGGGATGGGGCTGAGTGAAGAAGGGATGGGGCTGAGTTAAGAAGGGATGGGGTTGAGTTACGAAGGGATGGGGTTGAGTCAAGAGGGGTGAGGTTGAGTTAAGGGTGAGCGCTGAGTGACGGGTCGAGGGTGAAGCTTTAGGGTGAGGTAATATACTCGTATGACTGACCTATTCGTATGCGTTTGACCTGTTTGTATTTGCACTACACAATTATTTCACTGTGTGTTAGATAATATTTGCCATATCCTGATTGTCTGTTTGCTTTATGATGCGGCTGCCTGAATCCTTGACAGACACGACAGACAAACAGGCAAATGAAAACAGATAAATCTATGTAGATAGATGGATAGATATATATAGGGATAGGGATAGACATATATGGATAGAGACAGATTTAGATAGATATGTTGGTAGACAGGTAGACAGATAGAGCTACATAATATAAATAGATAAATACACAGGTAGATATATACTGTAGATATAGATAGATACATACTGTAGGTAGATATAGATAAATAGAAAGGTATACAAATAGCTAAATAGATCAACAGATAGATTTAGAGATAGATGAATAGTTACTCGTAGACACATGGACAGACCAGTGGTTCCCAACCTGGGGGTCGCCCCACCCTAGGGGTGGCGTGAGGACTAAGAAAAAAAAAATAGTGAGTGGGTTGAACAATGTGTGTGTGTGTGTGTGTGTGTGTGTGTGTGTGTGTCACATTGAACTATTGGTTTATATTCAGTATTCACATTCTGCCTATGTTTCAGTCTTCAAAGCACATTTTTCTTTGAAGTTGGTTTCTGTCCGTCATGCATGTCACCTGGTTGCCCTCAGGATAGCTTTTTTCTCTAATGTGGTCGTTTCGAGAGAAAATTAAAGATACCAATAAATCACATACTGCAAGACAGACCAAACTCTGTTAAAATATACTTGTCCCTGAACTTCCCCCCTGTCTCTCGAAAAGGGGGATAGTGAATCGCAGGAGAAGGGCTAATGCAGCCTGTATTCAACTGGGTTAATGTCCACTTGAACCTGCGGCAAAAATAATAATAATTCTGGAATAAATTAATGAAGTCATATGATGGCCGGAAGTGTGTGTGTGTGGGGGGGGGAGGCTGGATATGTTGACCAAGGCTAGGGAGGCTCGTGAATATGCGAACCAAGGATAATGGAGACACGATCTGGAAAAATTTGAGAACCTCTGGGGTAGACAGATGTACTGTACATATAGATAGGTAGGTAGGTTAATAGATAGATGAATAGACAGACTGAGCTGTATGGGTATATAGGTAAATACATAGATAGACATAGATGCATAGAGCTATATAGAAAGGTAAACAGATAGATAGATACTTATATAGTGCGCACAGAGATTGGGTATACTCAAGGGCTCCTAAGCACGGTCTTCAGGTTACAAATGGATCTATGTCACCTTGTGAAGACCCACTGAGGCGGTTAGGACAACAGAGGCTGGACTGCTTAGGCGAGTCCGGAGCTGCCTTAACACTGACCATACCTACTGTAACCTGTAATAAGCAAATAAATAAAAAATATATATATAATTAAATATAAAAATCAGTTGTATTTTATGCGCTGCACGAACGTACAAAACTTCATGTCATTCATATGTTAGTGGTTAAGTCGGTGCTGTCATGTCATGTTAGTACTGTCATACTAAGTCGTATACTTTGTCATTGTTGTCATGGATGATGTTAGTGTCATGTCATATCATGTCAGTGTCAGTGCTGTCATGTCGTGTCACTGCTGACATGCTAATCATCTCGTACATTGTGTCAGTACTGTTGTGTTTCATGTTAGTGAAATGTTACGTCTGTCAGTGATGTCATGCCGATGCCATCTTGTTACATCGTGTTACAAAGACTGTCATGTCATTTCATGCCATATCAGTGCTGTCTTTCATAATTTCATGCATATCATGTCATTAGTCTTGTCACAACGTTTCGTGCATGCTGCTTCTGTGACCACGTCAAGTAAATAATTTAACAGCATGTCATTTCATATTATGTCATGTCATTTGTCGTTTCAGTTCTGTCAAGTCACGTACTGTCAGTGCTGTCATGTCATATCATATTAGATTAGTGGTGTCATGTTGCGTTATCTTATGTCAATACTGTTTTGTCATGTCCTGTAAGTTCAGCCCTGTCACGTAATATCAGTGCTGAACAGTCATGTGTTGTCACGTATGTCGTGGCAGTGCTGTCATGTCATGTCACGGGAGTAGTTTCCTGTCATCAACTCATGTCATGTTTGTTGTCATTTCATGTAATTTCACTTCATGTTTGTACTGTCATGTCATAACATGTCAGCGCTGTCTTCATGTCAGGACAGTATTACTATCTCGTGCCATTGTTGTCTTATGCTATGTCAGTCCTGTCATGTCATCTCACGCCGGTGTTGTCTTATGTCATGTCAGTCCTGTCATGTCATCTCACGCCGGTGTTGTCTTATGTCATGTCAGTCCTGTCATGTCATCTCACGCCGGTGATGTCTTATGTCATGTCAGTCCTGTCATGTCATCTCATGCCGGTGTTATCCTATGCAATGTCAGTCCTGTCCTGTCACGTGGTGTCATGGTATGTCATATCAGTGCTGTAATGTCATGTACGTCATGTCAGTGCTGTCATGTCTTGTGTTCACATGTCAAGTCACTTCTGCTATGTAATGTCATCTCACTATGTCGTTGTGTCATGACATGTCATTGCGGGCATGTTAATGTTGTACTGTCACGCCATGCCATTGCTGTCATTCGTTCTCATGTCAATGCTACCTGGACGAGTCATGCTCTAGTCCGGTCATGTCATTGTTTTCATGTCATGTATGACATGTCTGTACGGACGTCAGTTTTTAAAATGTTGTCATGTCATCTCGTATGTCATATCAGTGCTGCCATGTCATGTCATGTCATCTCGTATGTCATATCAGTGCTGCCATGTCATGTCATGTCATCTCGTATGATATACCAGTGTTGCCATGTCAGGTCAAATTATGTTAACCTGTTATGTCATGCAATAACTGTCGTCACCTTAAATTAGCGTTATTTTCATGTCACTTGTCATGCTATGTCATACCAGTTCAATCATGTCAACATGACAGTCAGTTGAAGTCGGCCAGACTTTAAATGATAATTTCAAACAATGTAACTGGTCCTACGTTTACGTGTTTTGCATTCTGACTGGTCGAGAGATACCCCCTCCCCCCTACTAAGTTCTTTTCGCCTCAGACTTGCCTTGTCGGGGGGCGGCGGGGTAAACTTGAAACAGTTCATTGATCTCTCTAGCGGTCGTCCAGCATCGGCCTGATGGATATGGGTAGCTTTAGAGTGGCATTATATATTAACCGTAAAGCTGGTGTTAAAGCTACTTCCCGACAGCTAAGCCTCCCTCCCAGCCCAGCGCCGTCTGTTGTTTGTGTGAGGCATTAACCAGCATGTTTGTGTAGCTATGCTTATTTTCGTCTCGGATAAAAGTCTTTCTCCATAAGTCTTCACTTCATGATCTCTGAGTGCCACCTTCTTTGCTTGCATCTGTTTGTGCGTCTTTGTGAGTGCACGTGCTTTCGGAGTTGCGTTGCTTTAGTGACGAGTGTTAATATGAATAGTGACATATTATTTACTTTTTTACTTGCGTGCAGATTTTTACGCTACCGGATTACAATGAAAAGTTCTATACTTATCCAT
>NC_136954.1:18161063-18214355 GCF_032717465.1 Coenobita brevimanus
CCTGTAGGACGGCTCTACAGAGGCAGTTGCTTGCCTGTGGTTGACGGGACTGCATTGTCAGGCAGATCAGGTTAAGCAATAATGCCATCTCCGTGATCTTCCCATCGGCCCTACGATGACCCAATACCCCCCTGTCACACACACACACACACACACACACACACACATAGACACACACACACACATAGACACACACACACACACATAGACACACACACACACACATAGACACACACACACACATAGACACACACACACACACACACACACACACACACACACACACACACACACACACACACACACACACACACACACACACACACACACACACACACACAAAGCAACAACACAACAAGCCAAGTTTTTCACGTGACGACCAAACCGGGAACTGACCCGCAGCCAAAAGCCATATGTTTTGTTGTGTCGTCCTCTCAACAATATGACGCTGAAAGTATTCCTCTGGGGTCGAGGCAGGACAGAAAAACAATATGAAACCAAAGAAAAAACAAACAAAAAAGCACACCCCGTGGAAAGGTCAAAGAGATTCAATATGAGTGTCAGTGAGTTTGGGTCCTCTCTCTCTCTCTCTCTCTCTCTCTCTCTCTCTCTCCAGGCATTTGTTTTTCCTAGGTTACACGCGAATTTTGCTCTGTTGAATAACATAGGAAGGAGAGGAGCCAATGGATGTTGTTGTTGTTGTTGTTGTTCATGCCTCTACTTTGTTTTTATTGTTGTTGGTGCTGCTGTTATTATCATAATTATCATCATTATTATTAGTAGTAGTATCACTATTATTATTATTATCATTATTATTATTATTAATATTGGTATTATCATTATTGTTATTTTTATTATGAATGTTGCTGTTGTTCCTGTTATTATTATTATTACCCCTGGGGGTAAGAGGGTTTCAAGAATACTCCCCCAGTATCCCTGCTTGTCGTACGAGGCGACTAAAAGGGTTGGTGGTGGGTTAGTGCCCCACCCCATAAAAAGAACTAACTAAAAAAGCGAATAAAGCGCCTCGGACCCGGACGGACCATACGTTGACGACTAAGGAACGGACAAAGGACATTCTTAGGGTGGGAACATGGAATGTGAGAGGAGTGAATGATGAAGTGAAAGAGAGAGATTGTTCAGGTGCTTGAGGATGCAAAAGTGGATATATGTGGATTGACTGAAACTAAATGAAAAGGTGAAAGGGTGAGAGAATGGGAATATGGTGTAGGTATATGTGCGGGAGTCAGTGAGAATGAGAGGGCAAGAGAGGGAGTATGTCTGATGATAAGCAAGAAGTGGAAGGAGAATATAAGAGAGTATGGAACAGTGGGTGCAAGGATTGTATGGGTGAGGATGAAAGTAGGTATACAAGCATGGGCGATTGTATGTGTGTATGCTCCAACAGAGGATCGAGTGGCAAGAGTGAAAGATGAGTTTTGGGTGAGAGTTGAAGCATGTATGGACAAGTTTGAAAGGGGCGAGAGAGTGCTGTTGATTGGAGACATGAATGGCAAAGTTGGGAATGTACGAGTGGATGGAGTGGTTGGTAAGTGGGGTGTGCCAGCTGAAGTAGATGGGAATGGTAGTGCTTTGGTGGACATCTGTGCTTGTAAGGGGTTGGCAATAGCCAACACATACTTTCGTCATAAGATGATCCACCGGTATACATGGAGAGTAATGAGGAGGATGGATGGTGAACTTGTTGAACGAAAGGCAATGATAGACTACGTGTGTGTGGATGAGCGAATGAGAAGACAAGTGTTGGATGCAAGAGTGTGGAGAGGGTGGGGGAATGGAGTCTCGGACCATCACTTAGTGATGGCCAAGGTAAAGATGCAAAGAAAGTGGTTGAGGAGGCGAAGGGGAAGACAGGAGGAAGCAGCTCCTGTGAGAAGAGTGGAGAAATTGCAAGATAGTGAGAAAATGACAGAGTATAAGAGCATAGTGGAAGAAAGATTGGGAAGGTATGAGCTAGAGCAGATGGAAAGGGTGGAAGACGTATGTAAGATATTCACGGAAGAGATAGGCGCAGCGTGTGAGGCGGTTTGTGGAGTGAGGAGGAGATGCAAGGGTGTGCAAGGGACAGCATGGTGGAATGATGAGGTGAAACGAGCTGTGGAACAAAAGAAGAAGGCATATGGTGAATGGTTGGCGAGTAGAGGTAGGGGAGAAGATGAGAGAGAGAAGAGAGAGGTATATGTGAGCAGGAGAAGGGAGGTTAAGAGACTGGTGAAGGAGAGTAAGAAGAAAGTGGATGAAGAGTTTGGGAGGAATCTGAGTGTGAAATGGAGGGAGAGTAAGAAATTGTTTTGGAAGGAGGTAAAGAAAGTAAGGCAGTGTGAAAGGGGACATAATAGGGGAGTGAAAGATAGGAATAATAGATTGTTGGTGGAGAAGAGAGAGAAATTGAGGAGATGGAAGGAGCACTTTGAGGATTTGTTGAATGTAGAGAGTGAGAGCAGTGTGAGTATAAGTGGTTGGGGAATGCCTGGGAGAAGAAGAGATGAGAGGAGGGAGGAAGAGATCAATAGGACGGAAGTAGTGGAAGCGATGAAGAAGATTAAGCTGGGAAAGGCCCCAGGAATTGATGGAGTGTGTGGTGAAATGCTGAGGTATGGGGGTGAGATTGTTGTGGAGTGGATGTGGAAGTTGTGTAGATTGGCTTGGGAAGAGGGAAGGGTTCCAGAGGACTGGAAATCAGGTATAATTGTTCCTCTGTACAAAGGAAAAGGTGAGAGAGAAGTATGTGGTAACCATAGGGGTATTTGCCTTCTTAGTGTGACTGGTAAAATATATGGTAGAATACTCATTGATAGGGTTAGGCATATGACAGAGGAGCTAGTTGGAGAAGAACAAGGGGGATTTAGGAAGGGAAAAGGGTGTGTAGATCAGATATTTGTTCTAAGATGTTTAGTAGAGAAGTATCTAGAGAAGGGAAGGAAAGTGTATGCTGCCTTCATGGACTTGGAGAAAGCTTATGACAGAATAGATAGGCAAGGTATGTGGAAGGTATTAAGAATATATGGAGTGGAGGGGAAATTGTTGAGTGCTGTGAAGAGTATGTACGAGGGAGCTAGGGCTATGGTGCGAGTGGATGGTGAGCTGAGTGAGTTCTTTGATCTCAATGTGGGACTGAAACAGGGGTGTGTGATGTCTCCATGGCTGTTTAATATATATGGATGGGGTTGTAAAGGAGGTGCAAGGTAGGGCAGTGGATGTGGGGCTGGCCCTAATGAATGAGGGTGAGATTTGGAAGCTTCCGGTGTTGCTGTTTGCTGATGATACAGTATTGTTGAGTAAAGATGAATGGGAGTTGCAAGGTTTGGTGAATGAATCTGGGACAGTGTGTAGGAGGAGGAAGCTGAAAGTTAATGTAAACAAAAGTAAAGTTATGGTGTTTGAGAGGAATGAAGTCACAGAGTGTGCAGTGAGGTTGGATGGTGAGGATATGGAGAATGTGAGTGCATTCAAGTACTTGGGTAGTGTGATGAGTAAGGATGGAACTTTGGGGGATGAAGTACGTGAAAGGGTACAGCAGGGAAGGAAGGTTGTTGGTACACTGAAAGCAGTGATGAGAAATAGGGAGGTGAGTATGGAAGTTAAGAAGTCACTGCATGATGGCATTGTGATCCCTACCCCGACGTATGGAAGCGAGGCGTGGACCTTGCAAGAGGGGAACAAGTCAAGAGTGAGAGCAGTGGAAATGAGTTACTTGAGAGGAGCTGTGGAGTGACAGGTTGACGAATGAAGAAGTGAAGGAACGTTGTGGGGTAGATGTGGATGTGGTTGAGAAGATTAGGAGAAATACACTGAGGTGGTTTGGACATGTGGAGAGAATGGAGAATGAAAGACTGACTAAGAGGGTGTATGTACGTGAGGTGGAGGGAAGGAGAGGGAGGGGTAGACCGAGGATGAGGTGGAGGGATGGAGTTGAGAGGTATATGAGGGAGGGGGGGGGTGATTTGGGGGGAGGGTAGTCAAATGGTGGGTGACAGAGTGACTTGGAGGCGTTTTGTCTGCGGCCACCCTTTGCGGGATTAGGGCGTCGGGCTATAGATAGATAGATTATTATTGTTATTATTATTATTAGTAGTAGTAGTAGTAGCATTAGTAGTATGAATGATCTCCGCCAAAGAAACTGGACGAAGTTTATAATTCACCGGGGCCATTTGTGTGTCTGTGTACCAGATGTCTCAAAAAGATGCTATTGGATATCAGTGAAATCTGGTGGACAGGTGGACAGCGGGTAAGGGAGGAGTTGAGTAGATCTGAGGTGGACTCTGATAACGGTGCAGGAATAAATCATGTATTTTATTGGCGTTAGCGGAGGTATGCTCTCTTTGACACTGTGTAACAGGGTGGCAAAATTAGTCTGGTAGGAAAGAGGAATTGTAGCAGATGATATGTAGTCGGACAGGCGGTGATCTGCTGTGACCACATTCGTTAAAAAAAATCAAGAGGCGAGTGGAGGTTATCGGACAAGTAAATAATATCACCCTGGGCGCTGGCGGCTCAAATTTCAATCCCTTCAGACCAATGGCGGGTTTTATTATTGATTTATTATATCTATTTTTCTATCGATGTTTATTTACTTATCTATCTGTGTATCATTTATTTATTTATATGTATTTGTTCTCCCCAGACGATTACATTCAACTTAAAGCTTTTCACCTGAAGGGGTCAGGGACAGCCTTAGTTATCTCCTCAGTATAAAACATCTTTCCTGAGTTGAATAAATTTGGAGGAAACTTGATTAAATGGAAATTGATAATTCATCCAACTGAAGGCCCCGTGAACCTAGCCTTAGGCCCCTACACTTTGCCGGGGATTATTCGGATTTGACTGCTACTTTTTTATTTTTATTTATTATTTTTTTTAACGATGATGATGATGAAATGAGAATAAGTAGAATTTAAGATATTCCTTGTGCTACGTTCATGATGACGATAATAGTAAAATAATAATCTATCTACTACTATTATCTACAGCCCGACACCCTAATCCCGCAAAGGGTGGCCGCAGACAAAACGCCTCCAAGTCGCTCTGTCACCCACCATTTGACTACCCTCCCCCCAATTCACCCCCCCCTCCCTCATACCTCTCAACTCCATCCCTCCACCTCATCCTCGGTCTACCCCTCCCTCTCCCTCCCTCCACCTCACCTACGTACACCCTCTTAGTCAGTCTTTCATTCTCCATTCTCTCCACATGTCCAAACCACCTCAGTGTATTTCTCCTGATCTTCTCAACCACATCCACATCTACCCCACAACGTTCCTTCACTTCTTCATTCGTCAACCTGTCCCTCCATGTCACTCCACATGCTCCTCTCAAGTAACTCATTTCCACTGCTCTCACTCTTGACTTGTTCCCCTCTTGCAAGGTCCACGCCTCGCTTCCATACGTCAGGGTAGGGATCACAATACTATCATGCAGTGACTTCTTAACTTCCATACTCACCTCCCTATTTCTCATCACTGCTTTCAGTGTACCAACAACCTTCCTTCCCTGCTGTACCCTTTCACGCACTTCATCCCCCAAAGTTCCATCCTTACTCATCACACTACCCAAGTACTTGAATGCACTCACATTCTCCATATCCTCACCATCCAACCTCACTGCACACTCTGTGACTTCATTCCTCTCAAACATAATAATAATAATAATAATAATAATATGATGATGATGATGATGATGATGATAATGATGGTGATGATGATGGTGATGTTTGCAGCAATAATTGTGGTAGTATTAATAACAATGATGACAGTGATAATAATAGCAGCAAATAATGAAGAATATTGGCAAATAATGCAAAGCGTTTGATGTTTGCAATGGAGCGACATGACATTGTTTCATACCTTGAATTAAATACCTTGCGTGTGTGTGTGTGTGTGTGTGTGTGTGTGTGTGTGTGTGTGTGTGTGTGTTATGTCGAAAATGTTTGGACGAATTTTCACCAAACTTTCAGGAAATACTGCAGCAACTAAGTGGATGTGCAGAAACCTATTACTTTTGGTGAGAATTTGATCAGACAACCGAATACCAGCCGCCATGTATGTACGAGTATAAATAAATAAAGAAAAATAATATATATATATATATATATATACATATATATATATATATATATATATATATATATATATATATATATATATATATATATATACAGTACACACAGTACAGTACTGTATATTATTTACTGTAGATTGGCTTTTTTGAAACTCGGTGACTGGATTCCGTAGAGTTTGACAAAATTTCATCAAAGTTTATTTGTAGATTATTTATATCTTATATCAACATATTTTGGCGCTTATCTATCAACATATTTTGGCGGGCGATTAGCATTCGGCCCTCGACTTCTTTTGATTCACTTCACCAAGAAACGCCTTGTAGTATATTACAGCAGCACCGTACCACCGCCAGCACAAGTTCAATTATTTTTACTTGGCCCAATCGGTTGTCTTTTTGCAGCCTATTTCATGGAGCTGAGTGGCAGTAGAATAACAGTACTACAATTCTACGTCCTTCCTATAGCACGTATTCGTGACTAGCACCATATTCAATTGTTAATCTCTTGCAGCAACTTAGCATTCAATATGGAGAGTTGAAACTTTAAGGCCAAATTAAGTGAATAGGGTATACCCCTGTTTGAGTCGATAGTCCCAGCTCGAACCGTACTATGGTGTGTGTGTGTGTGTGTGTGTGTGTGTGTGTGTGTGAGAGAGAGAGAGAGAGAGAGAGAGAGGTGAATAGCATCGTCCTACTGAATCCTTTTATTCTCGGTCGAAACAAACATTCTGGTACGTAACCCGTCTCTCTCTCTCTCTCTCTCTCTCTCCCCCCATTTCCTCGCTCGCTGTTGTGGGGGGGCTTCGGAGACATCGATTGGGTCTTGATGGGTGGGGAAGCTGTGGTGGGGTCTCTACTCTACCTTCTCCCCTCTCCTTGGGTCCCTGTCGCTGCCTCAACTAATTTTGCGAGGTTCTTTTCCCAATCCTATTGCTTCTTTCTCTTCCCCTATCATCACCAAATAATGGAGGCCTTAGGTGATGATACTAGTCTCCGCCCCTTTTGTCATCTCGGGTGAGACTACTCCCTCCCCACGTGTTTGCCGTGCGTGGCGACCTGTATATTCCCTGCGCCCCTCTATCTGGGAGTTGAGTCCACCATGGGGCAGGGTGTAGTTCCCTGTGGTGGGCAACACGCTCCTTTGGTAGGGGGGTTGGGGTAAGATGGGAGGTCCAGTGTGGCCCCGCTGGGCAAATCGGCTGGCTGTGTGTTGACTCAGTCAACCTCGGCTAGGGTCAAGCGGGCACTGTTTGGTGGGCACCGCATTGGTCCGCGGCTGCCACCCCACACCAACCCGCATCCGTGTATACCTCTCCCGCTATCCCTGGGGCTGTTGGGTGAGTTGAACCCAACATCAACCTCCCCTCGTTGGGCTCCGTGGTGGGTGGGGGGGTGAAGTCTACCAATTCACAAATGGATACAGTTACTTCTCACCCGATTATGGTGACGACCCAGGACCCCCTTTCGACTATGGCCTCAATCTCTTCCCCTCCTCCTACACATTCGATTGTATTAAACACCCCATCCTCCTCACCTATTGTGTCTTCCACTCTTCCAGCTTCTGCTCTGTCTACTTCAGTCAGCGCTTCTACTATCGTCACACTTCATCCTTACCTTCCTCCTTCACCTCCTGCCACTAATCCTTCCATGTCCTCTGTTTCCCTCTCTCGAACTCGTCGTTCTTCCTATATCCCTGCCCCTTCCCTCACTTCCTCAATTTTCGGTACGCAGACGTGGTCAAAATTTTTCAACGTATACGACACGACCGACGACCTCTCACTCCACCTCTAACTCCTTCGACAAGTAGGCAGGGATGTCACCTTCTCGGCCTGTCCGAATGGTTCCTGCCTCCTTGTCGTTCACAGTGCTGCCCAAGCCGAGAAGGTTACATCCCTGGTCAATAATGCAGAACATCCCATCTCCGTGTCCCCAGACATCCAGCTCAATTCTACCACAGGCACTGTACGTTTACCATCTTTGATGTCCTTCGGCCATAGGGCTTTCCCAGATTGTACTAATGATATTGAACTAATCCTATTGGAACAACAATACCCAATACGTTGAGTTCATTGCTATACAATTCCTCCTCGTGGACGACCCGAAGAGCCTGCTAATATTGTTAAAATAGTTTTTGCCCCTCATGATCTGCCTCCCACAGTCATCATTGGAGGCACTGTTCTCCCAGTACGCGAATATATTCCATCTCCTCGTCAGTGCACATCTTGCTGGCGCTTTGGCCATCCAGCCAAGTACTGCCGATCATCCGCAGTCTGTGCCAACTGTGCACTGGCCAGTCATACGACCTCAGACTGCATTTCCATCATCCGATGCTGCCCAAATTGTCAAGGTGACCATTCTGCCTCCTACCGACATTGTCCTGCCTACCTCTTTGAAGCAGAAATGTCTAGCATCCGCTGGAAAACTGGCCTTTCCCTTCGTGAGGCTCGTCGCAGAGTTCATAGTCTTGGTCGTATTATGCACATGTAGCCCGTCCTCCTCCCGTAATAACTTCTAATCCCAGAACTATTTCTTCTTTCCCTTCTGCATCTGTCCCCTCTTCATTTTCTCTCTCCTCTCGCCTTCCCACCTCTCACTCTATACCTACTCCTGTAACTGTTGTCTCCTCTTCTCTTCCTCCTAGCACTCCTATTTCCACCTCTCCCTCCTCTCTACCTAAACCACTTTCTACCTCAATCCCCCCCTTACAGACTTCTCTTGTTCCTGTCTCTAATTCTTTCTCTGTTTTAGATTCCTCTACCCCTACCTCCTCTTCAACCCTTTCCTTACCTATTCCCTCTCCTCGTCTTTCCCCTCATTCCCAACCTCGTCCCTCCTGTCACTCCAATTCTATCTCTCATACCGGCCGTTTGATGCCTCTGGCCCAACGTACCATCCGACCCCCATCCTCCTCTAGTGGTAAGCGCAGACTACCCATTGTGTCAGACTCTAAAACCTTTCCTGTCCATCATCCTGCATTTCCGGCTCGTAAAGTTCGTGCGACGAATACCTGCCCCTCTCAATCGATACACTCTCCCGCGTCAAAGTCTACATCTCAGCAGTCTCCTCGGCCACGTCCCCGGACTACTCCACAGCCGGCAAATTGTTGCACAAAACCCTCTGGAGATGATGACAGTGAAACGATCCCCAAGACTATGGATTACATTTTAACTTCTACGCCAGATTCAGCAGACAATGCTGTACCCTCGCTTTCCACCCACTCTGTTGAAGTTCATCCTGTGCCACCTGACCTCCCTCCTACTCCTCTCCCTCCTTCATCTCCCCCTCCTTCACCTTCTGTCTCCTCCTCCTCTTTACCCCCCTTCTCTTCTACTTCCAGTAATCCATCCCCTCTGTCTCTCCCCATGCCTCGAGGCTATGGTGACCATCCTGCTCGTTCACCAATTCCACCTTCTACCCCTATTCCTACTATCGTAACAACTTGATGATTTATTATTCTGTAATATATTTTACTTCCAGTGTACCATATTTTACTCCCAGTGTAATTTATTTTATTTCCTATATATTTATACTTTACTTCCTGTGTGTTATTCTTTATCTTTAGTATTAATTTCCTTTTATCTTTCCTAGACACTATTTCTCTTTTAGGTTTTACTTTTATTTGGTGTTTTAAAGTTTTAGTAACATACATAGTCTTACGGCCCACCGCAAACTTCCCAACCAGACCTCATTCTTCCAAACAGTTATTAGTTTTTATTTTACACAATGGCTTCCATCATACAATGGAACCGGGAATGTCCGCAGTTTTACTACACATCGGCCAGACCTCCGGTTTTTAATTTCACAGTATAACCCCCCAATTCTCTGCCTACAAGAGACATGCGTCACCACCCACCCTCCTCCCATTCCGTCTTATTCATATCTGAGTCTACCACATTCCCAGTATGATACATTTTTTTTTTTTTTTTTTTTTTTTTATGTGACCGACTCTGGGCATAGGCTTCACAGCCTGCTTTCAAGGCCCAGTAGTCCTCCTACGTACCGCACACCTCTACATGTCACCTGTCTCCTGATACATGTTGACATTCCTTTTCAAACCCTTTTGATTACGACTACTATCAAATGTACCTTCACCAGAGTGTTTCTATCTCGGTGGATTACAGTGGTCTCACTATATCTCTCCCCTTCAGTGCCCATCAGTTTTACTGACCTTGATCAACTTTTATCTGACCTTCCCCCTCCTATCCTGCTTTTAGGTGATTTTAATTGTCGGAACCCCCTCTGGGGTGGCTGTTTTAACTGCACATGGGCGCTCTTTGGAGGATTTCCTCCTTGCCCATGATTTATACATTTTTAACACTGATTCCCCAACCCATTTTGACAACCATGCTCGTACTTTCTCTGCCATTGACCTGTCCGTCTGCACCCCGACGCTTTCCTTGGACTTCACTTGGTCGGTCTTGAATGATTACTGTGCCATGGACCATTTTCCAATCCTCCTAACCCCCACGTCATACTATCCAGTCCCCGGCCTTCCTCGATGGCGTTTTGATAGGGCAGATTGGGCAACCTTTACATCCCAAGCTGTTCCTCCCATTCCTCTTCCGCTCTACCATGATCCAACTGCAATGCTTTCCTGTTTCCGTGCCTTTCTCCTTACGGCTGCCCAAGCCTCTATTCCGCGTACCTCCCGTCCCATGTCATCAAAATGTGTGCCATGGTGGAATAACCAATGCAGTTCAGCCCTCCGGGTCAAGAGGGCCAGGTGGAAGAGTTTCCGTAGGGAAAAGGGCACTGTGTTCGAGGTCCAAGCATTTATACTTTTTCAGCAAGCTAATGCTCTCCTCCCCCGTACAATCCGTCAAGCAAAAAAAGGTAGCTGGATGTCTTATGTCTCTACTATTGTCTCGGACACACCCATTCCACGGATATGGTCCCACATCAGAAAAATAGCGGGTAAACGGTCACGAACCCCGACTCTAGTCCTCACAACCATTGATGGAGCCATAGGCGATGTTTTTCAGGTTGCCAATCTTCTGGGTCACCATTTTAGTCAGATTAGCAGTGGGTCCCATCTCCCCCCTACATTTTTAACAACCAAAAGGCGTTCAGAACTGACGCCCTTACAGTTCACACTGTCGTCAGATGTGGCGTACAATGCCCCTTTCACCAGCTCGGAACTCAAAGCGGCTCTAACTGCTTGCGGTTCTACCTGTGAGGGACCTGATGGTGTACACTACAACATGATAAAACTTCTGTCCCAGCCGGCCCTTGACTTTCTGCTTAGAATACATAATACTACATGGTCCACTGGAAACTTCCCTAATGAATGGAGACTGGCCTACCTCCTACCATTCCTTAAACCTGGCAAATCTGGGTTGTCACCTGGAGATTATCGCCCTGTTGCTCTTGTTAGCTGTCTATGCAAACTGATGGAACATATGGTAAACTCTCGCCTAAGGTGGCATTTAGAATCACGTGGTGCGATCTCGCCCTTACAATATGGGTACCGCAAGGGGGGGAGTACCCTAGGTCCCCTGATGAGGCTAGCAACCTTCGTCCAACAAGCCTTCACTAACTCAAAGATGGTCATAGCTGTGTTTTTTGATCTCGAAAAGGCCTATGATACGGTCTGGAGGTATAACATTCTCCATGTTCTACAACACTCCAGAATTAATGGCAATATGGGGGTATTCTTATGGAACTTTCTTCATAACCGGACCTTCTGTACACGCCTTCAGTATGTCTTATCCTGATCTTATGTACAGCATGATGGTGTCCAACAGGGATGTGTGCTTAGCACTACTCTTTCTATCCTTGCAATAAATGATATCATTTCATCTCTCCCACATGGTGTTCGTGCTTCATTGTATGTAGATGATTTTGCTATATATGCCACTGGAGCGGATGTCTTGGCCTTATGAACCCTGCTTCAATCAGCTATAGATGCTGCTGCAGGGTGGGCCATGGATCATGGCTTTAAATTCTCCCCCACGAAATCCTGTGCTATAACTTTTATGACCCGTCATTCAATCCCTCAACCCCCTCTTACATTATATGGTACCCCCCTGCCATATCGATTATCAGCCCCTTTCCTTGACCTTGTCTTTGATTCTCGGCTGACTTGGTCCCCGCATCTCACTTCCCTTAAGACCTTTGCTTCCCTCAGACTTCGGTTATTACAAACTCTTAGTCATATGTCCTGGGGTGCAGACCGTACAACTCTGCTCCGTCTCCATACTGTCTTAGTTTTGTCGAAGATTGATTATGGCTGTCAGGTTTATGCATCTGCCTCATCTTCCTCCCTTCGGCGCCCAGATTCTGTTCACCATCATGGTTTACGTCTGGTGTTGGGTGCTTTTTGCTCCACCCTGGTAACGAGCTTGTATGGTGAGTCGGGTATACCTGCTCTGTCCTCCAGACGTGACAAGCTAACTCTCCGTTACCACATTCGCCTTCTTCAACACCCATCTGCAGGTTTCCCTTCCTCTGTTATGCACCTCTCCCCTACTTTTCAGCCCTCATTAGCTTCATCTTTTCCTTGTAGGGTCTCCAACTTACTTGCATCCCTTTCTTTCCCTGCTATTTCTGTTCTCCCTCTGAGAGATTCTATGTTTCTGCCTTGGCTTCTTCCTCGCCCTGTTGTTTGTGATGCCCTGCTCTCCTGCTCAAAGTCCTCTTCCACCCTACATGAACTCTATCATCTTTTTATGGGTCATATGCGTTGTCACTCCTCGGCGACCCCAGTGTACACAGACGGCTCTAAGTCTTCTGTGGGCTCGGGTTTTGCTGTTCTTTTCCCAGACCATACCTATTAGATCTGCCTTCCACCAGTTGCTAGTATTTTCACTGCCGAACTGCTGGCCATTTTACTGGCCCTTCGTGTTATATACCGTTCCAGTTTACACACTTTTGTTATTTTCACAGATTCACTTAGTGTACTACATGGTATTCAGTCTGTCCCGGCCAGCAACCCTCTAGTGTTGGAGATACAGGAATTGTTGTTTCGTATTACCACCAGATTGAAGTCTGTCTCCTTCTGTTGGGTCCCAAGCCATGTTGGGATACCGGGTAACGAGAGGGTTGATTGCCTGGCACGTACAGCTGTCTCCTCTCTCTCTGTCACACCTCGGCCTATCCCAGCAACTGATTATTTCCCGATTGTTACCCGTCTCCTTGGCCAACGGTGGCAAGCAGAATGGACATCTACAACTGAGAACAAACTCCGCTACATCACACATACTGTCACTCCCTGGCAGTCGTCCTCCCATCGCAACAGGCGTTGGGAAACAGCCCTAGCCCGTCTGCGCCTTGGTCACACGCGTATCACACATGGCTTTCTAATGTCAGGAGGCACTCCTCCGACCTGTCAATGTTGCCAGGCTCCACTCACGGTCCACCATCTTTTGCTTGATTGCCCTCGGTTCCACGCCGTGCGCAGACGGACTCTCCCGTTCCTTTACTCCCTTGGACGTCCCCCTACCTTAGCTGATCTTCTTGGCGAATCCCCTGTGTTTTCCATCACACACCTCATGCGCTTCCTATCTCAAACCCGTATCTTGCCTCACATTTTGTGTCTACCCCGCCTTCCCCTTTGCGTTTAGTGCACCATAGCATACCCGTCATTTTTATACATCGGTTTTAGTGCCATATAGTCCTCGTGGGCTTGGTGCTAGTTCTTATTACTTACTTACTTTCTCTCTCTCTCTCTCTCTCTCTCTCTCTCTCTCTCTCTCTCTCTCTTGCAGCCTATGAAGCATTCCTAACAGTGCAAAAATAAAACAAAATCAGTATGTTCAATTGACTACGAGAGTACAATAATGGCATCATCATAAAATAAATAAGGATAAAAGAACGTGCTTTTATTTATTTTTGGCTGGGGCGTATCCTGACTAGCTTTGGGGGTATCGTAACGTTTTTTCTATAGCGATTTATTGTGCTCAACAATTTCCTCTGGTATACACATCAGTTTCCTGTAGTATGCGCATCAATTTCCTCTAGTATACCCATCAATTTCCTCTAGTATGGACATCAATTTCCTCTAGTATGCACATAATTTTCCACTAGTATGCCCATCAATTTCCTCTAGTATGCACATCAATTTCCTCAAGTATGCCCATCAGTTTCCTCTAGTATGCACATCAGTTTCCTCTAGTATGCCCATCAATTTCCTCTAATATGCACATCAGTTTCCTCTAGTATGCCCATCAATTTCCTCTAATATGCACATCAATTTCCTCTAGTATGCACATCAGTTTCCTCTAGTATGCCCATCAATTTCCTCAAGTATGCCCATCAGTTTCCTCTAGTATGCACATCAGTTTCCTCTAATATGCACATCAATTTCCTCTAGTATGCACATCAGTTTCCTCTAGTATGCCCATCAATTTCCTCTAGTATGCACATCAATTTCCTCTAGTATGCTCATCAATTTCCTCTAGTATGCACATCAATTTCCTCTAGTATGCCCATCAGTTTCATCTAGTATGCCCATCAGTTTCATCTAGTATGCACAGCAATTTCCTCCAGCATGCACATGGATTTCCTCTAGTATGCACATGAGTTTTCTCTAGTATGCACATCAGTTTCCCCTAGTGTGCACATGAATTTCCTCTAGTATGCACATCAATTTCCTCCAGCATGCACATGAATTTCCTCTAGTATGCACATGAATTTCCTCTAGTATGCACATTATTTTCTCTAGTATGCACATGAATTTCCTCCAGCATGCACATCAATTTCCTCTAGTATGCACATCATTTTCCTCTAGCATGCACATCAATTTCCTCTAGTATGCACATCAGTTTTCTCTTGTATATTACAGGTGCAAATTATGGCGAAATTAAGGCCATGGAAATAACATACATGAGTGGTATCGTAAAATATGCAAAAATAATCGCTAAGGAAGAAGTAAGGAAAAATATGGAAAATAAATGTAGAAATAAATATGGAAAATAAGTATGGAAAATAAATAAGGATAATAAATATGGAAATAAATATGGAAAACAAACATGGAAATAAATATGGAAAATAAATCGCCAAGGAAGAGGTACAAAGACCCCTACTCCTCATTGAAAACCGGTATGAGGACGTTAGTGAAGTTGCAAAAAAATACAAAATCTAGCCATTCGAGTTGGCATGGATTTTTGTATCACTTGTGTCATAGAGATATATTTTGCATAATACATCTTAAGTGTCTTATTTATACCATTTTAATATCTACGTGTGTTCGTGGATGACATAGGAGTTGATAGTGATGTGTAATGCCCAGAAAAAATAACTGAGGAAGAGGTGAAACGAAGCCATCTGGGTCCGGATGCACTAACGCATTTACGGTCTCGTAACTCGCTACGGGCGGGGGAAAAGGTAGCGGCGTCGGATGTTCGCATGCACTAAACACTTTCGGAGACCTTACGGGAGCCGGAGTTGCGATCGCCGCTAAGGTTGTGCCCGACCAACCTTAACGTCTCCCTTATCTTTCAGACACCCGAAAATAAATTGAATTAAGCATTCTCTCGTGTAAACTAATTATTTCACTAAACTGGGTAGTTAATAGAGGTGCTGTACAACAATATACAGTGCGATGAATTGTACATTAGTGTAAATTGGTGGTTTCAGTATGTGTTCATTAGTGTTCTACTGTATTATATGTTCATCAGTGTTGTGTAGTACTATAAATTAGTGTTTTACAGTATTAACGTATGCTTTAGGTTGGTAGAAAATTATAGTGTGCTTTAATGTAGTCTATAGTAGTGTACAGCAATGTTAGTGTGAAATAGTGTAAGGTGTAGTGCTGTAGTGTAGTATAATATGTTTTGTTGTGCAGTAGAGTACACCGTCAGGACAAGAACCTCTAGGAGAATAGCCTAATAGGTCAAGCCCCTAGAAAAAAAAAATCCCTTTTCTAATATAGTTTCAAGATAGGTTAGGTTAATTTAAAATCAAGGTTAGGTTATTTTTGATTAGGTTAATTTTTGTTAGGTTAGGTTTGTTTATATGTGGACTGGATTATTGTAAGGTTAGCTTAGTTTAATTTGGGCTCATGTAAGGTTAGGTTAGCACTGGGTTAGGTTGGGTTAATTTAAGAATTAGGTTAGGTTAGGTTAAATATTGGTTATATTAGGTTTATTTTTGTTAGGTAAGATTTGTTTATTTTTGGATTGAGTATTGATAAGGTTAGCTATGTTAAACTAATGTTAGGCTAATTTAAGGTTAGGTGAGATTAGGTTGGTGTAAGAATTGGGTTAAGCCTTGGTTACTTTTAGCTTAAACTTCATTCATTCATTCATTGCCAGACGCCATGTATCCCAAACGGGGTGGCCAACGGCTTAGAGTTAATTGTTTTTACAGGGAGGGGCACTAATCCTCCACCAACCCCGCTTGACACATAGGGATGCCAACAGCATCTGGTGTTCCCAGGCGGTCACCCATCCAAGTACTAACCAGACCCAACGTAGCTGTAAGCAACAGCTTAAACTTGATTTTTTTAAATTTAGGTTATTTAAGTTAGGGTAGTTTATTACTGGAATGGGGTGGGTTAAAATTATCTTAATTTATTAAGCTAGGCTAATTTAAGTTTAGGGTTATGTTGAGTTAGCATATGATAGTTGTGTGAACAGGGCAAGGGGAATTTTGACATTTCAAGGGGGCAATTAATATAAAAAAAAAAAAAAAGCCAAAACGGTCATAAAAGCCTGTTATGTTGGTTTGATTTTATGGTTTTTGGCTTTTGATTTGTGCCTTCTGAGAGTAAGGACAAAATTTGGATCCTCACATAATTGTTATGGCCACATAAAAGTACAAAATCTTAATATAAACAGATTATACCAAAATTTTCACTAAAACCACTAAATTCCATGCCATAAAAATTTAAGATTAACCCGAGTATATATTTATTCAAAACTTCAAAGGAGGGATGGAATCCCTCTTGGGACTTAGAAAGGAATTATTCAGTATTTTCTGGCAAAAGTGAGGAATGACTGAGAACAGTATATATGTGAATCTCAGAGCAAGGTTAGGGTTGGATAAATTTAGCTTGTTAGGTCAATTATTATTATTATTATTTTTTTTTTGCTGGCTTAGGTTAGCATGTTCTATGTGGCTCTTATGTTTCTTCAGCTAAGTTCTGTTAGGTTAGGTTATTTAGTTAGGTATTGTTAGGTTGTTAGGTAAGGTGAAATTGTTTGGTTAAGGTTTGGTTAGGTTAGGCTCAATGACTTAGCTTAGGCTGTTCAGTTACCTTTGGTCAGGTTACTTTAGGTTCTCAGGTCAGGTTACTGTTAAGCAAAAAATAAAATAAAAAACTACACAAATTTATTTTCTTTGCTGGAGCTTTTATCCCAGGGTGCTTTTTTTAGGGTGCTTTTGTTCAATATAAAATGTCAGGTACAGTACTGTACAGTGTACAACAGTGTCAGTTTAGTTTTGCAGAACGCACATTAATGTAATAAGTGTTGTACGGCTGAAATGTTAAATATAAGAGCGATTCAGTCTGTACAGTATCCTGAAGGCACTTTAATGTACTCGTACATTATTGTATAATGGTAATGTGCAGTACTGCTGCACAACATGCATCAGTAGCTATGCTGGTAATATTGTGAGTAATGCTTTCTGCTCACTGCACTTCCCAAACTGACAACACTTCATATATTTCATCCAAGCATGTCCTCTGTTTTGTTTTTGAGTTCTTGTCAGCCGAGAGTCAGTGTCACCAAACACGATGATTGGCTGAAGCGTCTAGGCAGAGAAGCATCCTGGGTTGTGATTGGCCAAAGCGACCATCAGCTGAGCGGGGAAAAATTCCCTCAAACACAGCGAGTTTTTCCCCGCCCTTAGCCTTACGGTCACCGTACGATGGTGGGAGAAATGTTAGTACATAGCAAAACACCGACTATCGTACGGGGACCGTAGCGGCGGCGGCCTTACGGGGACCTTACGGGGACCTTACGGGGACGTGTTATTGCATCCGCCTCCTGTGCTACTGTGTGTCAGGGCGTCAAGAAGTTACGGGAAGGGTAAAGTGAGGTAGTATTTTGTTTGTCGTACGGCTGACAGGGAGGACAGTCAGCTGGCGGTCGGGTCTGGGTGTTGCATGGGAGGGGAGAACGGGGACAGGGAAACAAGGCGGGGAACTTATCAGGGAGGATCAAGTCGGGAGGCAAAACAGTATCGCCTCGGATGTGTAGGTGTGTAGATGTTGCTCCCGTCTATAATCATCCACGTGGGCGGGAAGTCTTTCTCATCCTCACACCCACACCCCTGATGGGAGTTATACCTATTTGTGCGGAACTAAATAGACTGATGTCACCTGTCTTCACTGTGAAATATTTGGGACTGCTTTCCTGTACCTTGTGCTGAAATATATACGATTTGGCTCTGTCCTCATCCGTTGCTGTGATCTGCACGACTATACGTACAAGCGAAATTATACCGTCATCGTCTACAATTAATTGGCACGAAGAAATAGCTTGATTATTTGGAAGTGTTAAAAATCAATGCCATTTACACCTCCCATCCCTACATTCACACCCGTAACAGGGAGTCTGTGATCGTGCGGATTTATAATGTCTTCGCTTATCAATCATAGGCAAGGAAAATGGTTACAGCCTTGAACATACACTGAAATACATGCACTTTTTTCCGTATATCCAAGTGAGCTGGAAGTGCACATTTTAAGGTCGCAGTGGTCGTTAGGAAATATATATATACCGTACGTACTCTGTCTTTCCTATATCGAAAAAAAGAAATTCCTACTCCAATACCTTGACGTGTGGACATATATGCAGTGTTATTGTTTGCTGTCAACTGGTAAAGAAAAATATTGGTAAACTTTGTGCGATACCTAAACGTGTGAAATCAGTCGCTTACTAATTGTCTGGCACGGAACAGTTCAATTTCTCCCACACATAAATATATATATAATTTAGTACACCTGTATCATCTGGCTAAGGAAAATAAAGCTTGCTTCCATTTCCAAACGTGCAAAAATATACTTCCGTTGCCAAGTTACATTCATCTAGCAAGCAAGTTATTGATAAGTTTGCTTACTTACCTGTGTGCAAAAAATACGAGATTTTTTGTCCCCGTACTATCATCTGGCGAGTAAAAACACTGATAAGATTGCTTTATTACCGGCACGCGCGAAAATATATGCTCTTTCATCGCCCATCATAAAAAAAAAAAAAAAGCATTACAGGACCAACGCTTTCGATTCGCTGCGTGTAATGCAGATGCACCTTAAATATCGTATTTATGAGTAATTTCGCCAAAAAAGTTAAGGACCATGGAGATAACTTAATGATTGTGCCAAGTGGCTTACTAATAGTTATTCGCTAATGTTATGTGTCTTGTTTGGCTTATGATGCTTATTTGTATCACAAGTAAATTAAATACCGTATTAACATGGTTCGAAATATGGTCTCGCGAAAAAGCCAACATTTTCCACTAGAGGAGGTATGAAAGTTTTGAGAGTCCCATGAAAGGTAATGTTTGCTAATATATATATAAACTTTTAGCCAGACAACGCACCCTGACGTCTAGAGCTACGTCACGAAATGTTGAGTTCGAGACAAATTAAAGGTGCATGCGACAGCGAGGCTCAGGTGTGAAGTTCGTGTGGCCGCGGGTGTGTTAGATGCTGGTTCGGAGAAAGCTTGGACACTGTTGATTTTAATGGCCGTGTGTAATTCGTTAAGGGAAATGACTCTAAAATACATGGAGGCTTTAGAGCGAGCAAGTGCCGTGAGCCGTTAAAGTGAAATCGTCCTGTAAAGTTTAAAGAAGGAAAGATAATATTAAATGTTGCAGAGATTAAGGGAAAATAATTAGCCTGCCGCAAAATCAAGTAGTGTTGACACAATATTCGTGTAAATTTTCGTATGAGACTGATACATAGACATACTTTTATACGAGAAGGGAGTGTGAAGTCCGGGACTTATGGGCGAACACAACGTGAAATTCATTAAATCTCAAGCAAAAAAAAAAAAAAAAAGTACTATGAAATTTCTAAAAGTATGAAAAGTTTGAGAAATAAATAGACTCTGAAATCCTTTTAAGCTTAATGACGAGCAGTCACAACGATATTAACCAGACTTACGAACGGCAACAGTTACAGCCATGTCGATCTTCTAAAACGTAAACACAACAATACAACAATTATTGTGAAGTAATTTAACACCTAAACACAAACCAGCCTTTCAGCCAGATATATGTTGTATGTATAGTGTTTTTATAAGACTGAAGTGAAATAGTGTGTGTGAAATCCTTTAGGGCATAACCACAATTCACTTATGAACCCTGTTAAGTAAATATAGAGAAACTTTTAGTGACCTACATGGTCTGACGGAAGTACAATATAATTTAATCTCGAAAGAGGTCTAACAAGGAAAACTGTAAGGCAAACAGTTAAAGTGGAAAAAGATACTGTTTATGCCAGCTTAAAAATATGTAAAGGAAATTGTTTAGCAGAGTCGAAACTAGACTAAAAAAAAAAAAAATTGCATGGCAGCCTTAAATGTAAGAGTACATAATTTCATACATTTGCTAAGAAAACTACATGGCAAAGCCAAAGAAATACAACACTTCAAAACAGACTAAGAAAATTGTATATTATATCAAGTTGTCAACCCAGACTCCAAGAAAATAGTATTGAAAATTTGTAAAAGTGAACTAGGAAAATTTTACAAGTCTTGAAACACACAAAGAAAGCCGTATACCAAAATTCTGAAACTCTTAGAAAAACATAGGCCTATACCAAAATTATGAAGCAGCCCTAAGAAAACCATAATACACAAGAATCTTGAAGCAGGCATAGAAATACAATTAGACAGATTTATATCTAACTTTTGAAACACACTACGAAAGCTGTATACCAAAATTTTGAAACTGAGAAAAACACATATACCAAAATAGTGAAGCAACTCAAGAAAATCATACATTAGAAATTTGGTGCAGGCATCGAAATAAATACACTTAGAAAGACATCTATCTCTCGGAACAAGTTATTAGAAAGTCCAGTAACAAAGACTTGAACCTTAATTATAAAGTTGTATACAGAATCTTGAGACGGGATTTAAGAGAATCATATATCTACAATAATATCTTGAAATAGACTCAGAAATAAACCTAAAAAATCTAGAAAAAAAATACGGTATACCAAAACTCTTGAAACAGGCTTTAAGAAAATCATGTATTAAAAATTGGGTCAGTCTTTCAAGAAAATCGCATTTATACAGAAATCTAAAAAAAAAAAAATAAATAAATATCGAATCACAAAATTTTGGAACCGTATGACAAAGTCTTGTCAAAAGTTTTAAGAAACCGTATGCAGTCTTGATACTGACTTAAGACAACCACATGGCAGAGTCGTGTTTCATCGTTGTTTATAACTCGCGCCGGCAACGTCACTGTTAAGATATCAACTGACGAGGTCATAAAGTGTCTGCACGGTGTCTTAAACTCACTCCGCTGTTTTAACCACCATCGTCACACTGACCCTCCAACCATGGGTGTGATGTGGGCGTCGCGTGGGCGGCTGTGGGTGGCCGTAGGCGTGCTGATGGTGGGATGGCGCTCGGTCTTCCCAACCTCGGTCTCGGCGGACACCATTCCCCTCGGTAAGTTGTAAAGAAGGAGAGTTATTCCTCCATTTACCCTGGCCTGACCTAAAATTGCCATCTCCGTATTTTAAATGCAAGTTTATATCAATAGAGTCACACTAAAATATGGTGAGAGTCACAAAGAGGTACCGTGGGAAGCATATAGAACTGTACGCTATTTTTTTCTGCTATTGGACTATGTGAAATCAGATGCAAAATGAGGAACGTGAAATCAGATGTAAAATGAAGAAAATCTGGGCCATATTAAAATGAAAAGTGAATGGAAAGCATATAGAAATGTACGCTATTTTTTTCTTCTACTGAACTACTTGAAATCAGATGCATAATGACGGAAGTAGAATCAGATGAAAAATTAAGAAAATCTGTGCCATATTAAAATATAAAGTGAATGGACTGGATCCTCTTGAACTCGCCTTACTGTAGTTCTGATGATTCCCCACGAGAGTTGGTTGTTTTCACTTGACAGAACTGGTCCACTCCCACAACTCGAATGTAAAGTCGCGGTAGCATGATATTTAGTGAGATTAGTTATAAAGTAAGAGTCAGAGTCCATGGTTACTGGTCAAATTGACCTTAACTGCACGTGGCCAATAACTATGCTGAAAGGGACTAGAGATCTTTGTCAGGGTAGAGGAAACAGGTAAACAGTTTCTCGCCTACCTTCCCTAACTACCTTCTCCTGAACTACTCCTCTGTTAGATACCTATATCCCAAACCCCATTAGTTAGTCTGGATCATGGTGCTTCCTCATATTACTTACCTACTTGGTTTATTTTGATGCAGTGTGTTTGCTCATGCCCCTACTTAATTGGTTTATTTTGGTTTGTTTATTTTTTGAATCATTTTGGTTCATGGTGGTTCCTCATGTCTCAAACCCAGTGATTTATTTCGGCTCGCATCTTATTTCCTCATAACCCTGGTGCTCCCCGTCTACTGTGCATTTTCCAGTCACTACCACGAGTTTTTGGTCATGGGGTTAAATTTGCTGTCTTATGGCCAAGTCCTTCTCGCAACTGTTATTTATTTATTTATTTATTTATTTATTTTTTTTCAGGAAGAACAGCGGTGGCAAGATTCGGGACCCACTTTTCCTCCTCCTTACCTAATTTACAACCAGCTCAGCGTCGTTATCAGGTTATTTTCCTGTATTTTCTTGCAGGTAGAACTAGGGTTAAAGAAAGACCTTGCTGTGGCCAGTGCTTGTATTCCATGTAAAAGACAGAGTATAGTTAAGACTGGGAATGGATCGTATATATTTTTTTTTTTACATTATAACCTACAGGTCCTGGGAATTGATAGTATTTTTTTTTTTTTTTCATGAATCATAACCTACAGATCTCATTTTTACGAAAGGTTTGATAGGCGTGAAAACTTTGCAGCTATCTCTGTGTAGGTTATGTTTTGTTCCCCTTGTTGCATTTTGAACTAGGTTAGAATCATCATAGAAATAACAGTTAGTGCAGTCCTGATGGACCCAGGTTCGAATCCCGGCTGGGGCAGGGAACAGTTTAAGGATTTGAATTTCATAAAAGCACACTTTCCTGATCTACCAGATGACCCGCCGACATGTCATAAAAGTACCCCCGCTAATACCAATACACCAGTCCTGTATGAGACAGCCCTAGCATGTATTCAAAATGGACGGTGGGTGTTAGCGCCGAAGTGGTGACATGTGGAGGTGTAGGAGGACTACTGGGCCTTGGGATAGGCTACTGCCCCCGAGATATAGGCCATGAAGCCTTTGCCCAGAGTCGGACACATAAAAAAAAAAAAAAAAAAAAAAAAAAAAACTACTCGAAAGTCGTTCGTAGGAGTGTAAGCAGTTTCTGCCTTGGTCTCTGTGTAATAACAACGGTATCGGCACAGTCCCATATTAACCCCTTCGAGGTGTACGGGTCCGCCTCGAGGCTGTCGTAGTCGAGAACGTTTAAGGAAGAAAAATGTTAAATTCTCTGGTGCCTTTACACGATCAAAAATTCTCCCAGTCGCCTCTCGCGGATCGCACCCAGCCAAGGCCGTCAGTCAGACTGAGACAATATAACCACTTGATTCGCAGACGCCTTGTAATAAACTTATAAAATAAGTGCTTAATTCTTTCAGCACAATGACGCCACGTAGCTATATTTTATCATAGTCACGGTATCGCCATCAGTTTTATTAAATTTGGGGGACATGTCAATTAAAATGGAGTAGGTATAACATAGGCTATATTTTAAACCCTTTACTACAGGGCTACAAGGGGACTCGTATGGGCTGAATAGAAATGTCTAAATGTAGCAAGAGTAAACAAAGAATAGTGTAGGCTACATTCTCTCTCTCTCTCTCTCTCTCTCTAAGATCCTGTCTCAGTGGTTCGACTTTAGTAACAGTAGTTAGACCAACACAACTTACAGACGTTCAGGAGAGAGAGAGAGAGAGAGAGAGAGAGAGAGAGAGAGAGAGCATATTGGTAGGAAATGACGATAGTGAGAAAACAAACTGGAAAGGAAAAAACAGTTATGAGTCAGGCTGTAAAAACGATTCTCTCTCTCTCTCTCTCTCTCTCAACAAAACACTCTACAAAACTTGTTCCATATTTTTTAGCTTTCGTCGACTGTTTTTCTTCGTTCATTCAGTCTAGATATATATTTTTTTAATTTGATATTAAACTTCCGGTGATTTTTTTTTTTTTTTTTGCCTTGCCTCGTCATCAGTGTCAAGATTTTTAGCATGGAATTTTGTGGTCTTATTTAAATATTGTCTCTATTTTTAATGCAAATATTCCAATTAGATAATTAAAAGGAATGGTATGTGTGTGTGTGTGTGTGTGTGTGTGTGTGTGTGTGTGTGTGTGTGTGTGTGTGTTTGTTGCTGTAGGTAATTAAACTGTATTACTTTTTCTCAATGGCGTGTCCACAAATTATCGAACGACGGACTAAAATGGTTGACTGCCTGGTTATTTGAGTGTTTGTAGTCTTTAATTAACACTATCATCATCATCATCATCATCATCATCATCATCCTCTCAGCACCAATAATTTTAGTACCGGGTATATTAATGAAGCAATTTGTTTATACCAAAAATAAAACTTTTTCTGATACACTGTTTAGGGAATATTGCAAAAAAAGATGCAGAAAAGTTGGATGCCCACGGAGTTGCAAAAACGACTCTGGCTGGTTTTACTCAAGAGATTCCCTTGCATCCACTGGTGCTGTGTGGTGGTGGTTTTTGATGATGATGGTGGTGGTGGTGGTGGTGTTGTGTGTGTTTTTTTATGGTGGTGACTAGTGGTGGATTTGTGTGGTTTTTGATGGTGGTGTCTGGTGGCGATGGTGGTGGTGGTGATGGTAATAATAGTGTTGGTGGTGGTGATGATTTATATGGTCACAGTAATATTGTTGGTGGTGGTGAAAGATTACGGTAATGGTGATGATAGTGCTGGTGGGTGTTGGTGGTAGTGTTAGTGGTGATGGTAGTGGTGTTGGTAGTGATAGTGGTGGTTATGGTTATGGTGGCGGTAGTGGTGGTGGTGGTGAGACTCTAGTCAATAAGGTGAATACAGCTGGACCTGAGCCTCATTTTCCTTTATGCTGTTGCGTGACACTTCATACAATTTCAGTCAGACCGGCCTTCTCAGCTGCTACACTTGCTGTCTGTCTGTCTTTTTATTTCTCTGGCTGTGTGTCTGCGTATATGTTTGTCGGTGTATATATAATTTTGTCTACGTATACGTATAGGCTATCTGTTGTCTTCCAAGCTAGTTCGAACGCTTGTCAGTCTCGCGGGCCCTCTCAGCTGCTGCATTTTTGTTGTCTGCCAGTCTGCTTGTCCGTTTACATTTATATGTCTGCACACACACACACACACACACACACACACATGTATATGTATATGTGTATATATAAAATGTAATGTCCTGCGTCACAGTCGGTCATCCACGCCGGTATAGCATATTCTCAGTCCATTGAATTTTCTGGTAAATCTGTGTCTCTGTCTGCCAGTCTGTCCTTCTGTTTATCTGTCTGTCTTTCGGTCAGTAATAATTGCCTGGCAATCTATTTATATGTCCACGGGTATTTTTTTTTTTCCTGTCTCGCTGCCCCATTGATATGAATATTGTCCTCTGATTCCCGCATTTTGTTTCTGTTTTGCGGTCCTGGCAGTATGTTTTTTCATATGCTAGCATTTGAACCCACCTTCTCATGTCATATTGGTGATATCCCGGCAGCTGCAGACTGATAGACACAAACATTGACTCTGCAACATTTCGTTTTTCACGCTCGTTTCTGTCGTTGTAAACACTCCTTTCAGATCCATAGTTACATGGGAAAAGGTTAGCCGCGTCACTTTTGACTTTTTTTTTTTTTTTTTTTTCTGCTGCTACCTGACGATTTCATTCGGTTTGAGGGAGAATTTTCGAACTGTCGTGGTTAATATACAGCCTTCGTTAACCCCTTCATTGCAGGACATCACCCCAAATATGAGTAAGATCACCAAGTTGCAGCAATAATAACTACAAAATACGCCATGTGATTGAAAGGGGGTTAAGTTCGGTTATCTACCGCTGTGGTAGGTGGGGACGCTTACCATCCACTCACTCGATATTATAGATCTGCTTTCGGGTGTGTGCCCTTTCCTCTCCTTCCTTCTTTCATTCCTCTCCTGTCTTTCTTTCCTTCATTCTTTCCTCTTCTTCCAACGGGTGACTTTAGACTCCCTCTTCTGTCTTCCTTTCCTTCATTCTTTCCTCTTCCTTCTGCCTATGGGTGACTCTACACTGAGTGACAAGCCAAATGGTTTCCTGTACACCAGGAAACTATTTATTTCGTGGGGTGGTAACCTTATAACCAAATTACGGCGCCTGGTGGTTTAGTGGATAATTAAGGCGCTCCAATCAGATTGAGCCTGTGTAGGTTTATATCTAAGGGATGGTTGGGGTTTATTGCTCACGTAATGCCACTCAGGGATGGATGAGGCTGGTCACTCGTCTTAAATGTTAGGACCAACTTGCCTAGCCCTGGGCTCCTACGCTTCTCATGGGGCAACTTAGGATTGGATGGATCGCTTTACCTGCAGTTAGGAAGTGGGGTTCAATGACCGTCATTTGTGCTGAGGCTCGTAGGTTGCAATGAAGGACGGGAAGGTGTTGACAGGCTCTCAGTTTTTGAGGTGAACGAGGAGAGTATGTGAGTGAGGTGGAGGGGGAGAGAGAGGGAGGGGGAGGCCGAGAATGAGAAGGAGGGATGGAGTGGAGAGGTAGGCTATATCAAGGTAAAGAGAAGAGTATACTGAGAGGTAAGTACAGCACCCCCAAGCCGCGCAGATTCTGTGACGTCAAAGTTAATAAAACAGAGAGAGGTGGTGGTGGTGGAAGAAAACGGGAGCTTGACAGAAAACCATCTGTATGTATGGTATGCTTTTGTATTATGAATGTTCACACAGGTCGCTACTCAACACACTCGCACAGTAATGGAACTTACTTGTTAAAACTTACTTGTTAAACTCGGTAGTTGAAGAGTAGGCACTGCTCCTTTCTTGAATTTCCTTTGTCCAGGAGGCACTGGTAAACCAAGCAGTTCATACTTAAGGTTGCGTTCAAAGGCAGTACTCTCAAAATGACAGCTGCATACAAAACCAGATGACCAATTTTTCTTTGTCACATAATTCAATCCATTTTTTTCTAAGTTCTTCATCTTTCGGCAGTGCATGAAAATGTATTCTCTTGTCACCTTTCACATGAATGGATTTGCATCCACGGACTATACAAATTGTTAGCATGTTCACAAAATTATCTGTATTGCCATAGCCACACCTAAAAACAGAAAACAGAGTACCCATTCACAGGCAGGTGTGTGTGTGACTGGCGTGTGTTGAGCAGGATGAGATGCAGTCTGTATTAACTATGACGTCATGCGCAGACCGAGACGCATTTTAGCTCCCCCCCACCCCCCCATGAAACTACCTTTCATTCTCTTTACCTTGGGCTATATGAGAGACGGGGGGGTGTGAGCTGGGAGCAGGGCAGTGAAATGGTGGGGGACAGGGCGACATGGAGGCGATTTGTTTTTGACCACCCCTTACGGGATTAAGGCATCTGGCAATAGATAGATAGATAGATAGTTTGTGGATCGTTCGTGTTTATTGTATTTTACTACCCCGCATCCCACATTGCAGAGTGCAGTCAGTAGTGATATAGAGGCCAGGCTTGTTCTGTCTTCAAGTGGTCAAAAATTGTCGACATATACAAGGGGCTTGAGGTCCCCTTGGCAGTCACAGTTTTAATGATACTCCTCACAGACAGATAATGATGCTGAGATAAAAGATTTTTTTTTTTTTTTTTTTTTTTAATGAGGCAACTTTGGAACTGGCTCCGTCTGTATGTATTTCCCCCTACCTATGATCTCCAGTCTTTCAGACGCAGTGTGTCCAGGCATCTCCTTACGAACGGATCTTGAATTTTGCTCTCTTTTGAATTGTTTTTGTTTTTTTCTTGAAGGAACGGTTTGCGGGCACGTGGCCTTTGGTTCCTTCTTCCTTGCATAAAAAATAAAATTAACAGGCTCCTGTGACTCACTCTCAGTTGAATAAAATCGTCTGGTGTTTGCTAGAATACTCGTTGTCTAAACCATGAGTTAATGGTGACAGTATTAACACCTTCAGTATAGGCATTGAACTAAATAAAGTTTCCTGACGTTAATTGGAATATTATACAGGAGAAGACATGGCCATGAAAAGGTTAATACTTGAGCAAAATTACTACTGACGCCAGAACGTGGGACTTACAGCAAATATTCACACATGTATCAACCAAATACTATACAAAACATGCATGAGACACACACACACACACACACAAAAAAAAAGGGGTTCAGGCCTACACTAGAATATGCAAATGATTATACAGAAGTATACCTACAAGCATACATGCTGTTATAAGTACGTAATATAAATACAGTGTTACATACAAAAGAATATAAACAAGCAGATTATACGGAAGGGCATGGTGTATATTATTAGAAATAGATCATCTGTGTGAATATATACATGCAAGTGAATAAAAACCGAAGTATTATATATAAAATTTGCACACCATGAAGTACACATAGGGACATACATGTGTGTTGTAGCAGATATTTACATGCAAATATTCATACAGTCAAAGCTCGAAACAGCCGCCACGAAGCAGTCCAAATCAATGAAGCATAGGAAGAGCACCTGACACCCGGAATATGGAGGTCCCGCCCCACGCCTCCCTAGTGGGATGGTCCGGGCTTTTGGCAGGGTGGGTTTGTGGTAGTGGTGGGCTTGGAGTTATAGTTGCGGTGTTGGTAGTGGCCTGCGGTAAGGTATAACTATAGAACTGGTGTTAGTGATGGGGATAATGATATTGGTATACTGATTTTACTTTATCATGGCGCAGATTTTCGTCCTTTTGTGACATTCTCGTCGTCTAGTGGCAGAAAAAGATAATGCTGCAACTCATCTTTTCCATAAAACTTCTGTGTGACCATTATAATATCCATAGCGTTAATCTATCGTTACAGCTCAGCATTCAAGTTGAAGAGATGGCAGTTTCAGGTCCAATTTGTTGTTGTTGATCAACCCCGGTCTGTCTCGCCCAGTAGACCCATCAACCGCAGGCAGGCAACTGTCCCTGCAGGGTCGTCTCGTGCAATGAACCAATGTTCCCTTGCGGCTGGCAGTGCCCCGCTGTTGCGAGGCGGGGGATAAAATGCGGAGGTTTGGTTCCTTTTAGTTCCTGGTTGGACGCCGCATTAGCGTCTCTCCTCCAAGGTAACAAGGGCACCATAGTAGGCTCCGTACCACCCAGTTATTTGGTAAAATGTTTACCACTCAGCCTGCCACAGTGTAGAGCCACCTGAAGTGGAAAGAAAGAAGAGGAATAAAAACTGACAGGATTAGATGATGGATGGATGGGTGGAAAGAAAAGCCGAAGTAGGAAGAGAGGACGGCAGACACAGGGATACGGTGATAAAGGTGAAGGAAGAAGTAGGCAACACTACATGAAGTGAGTGGATGATGGTCGCCACCACCGTCAAAACAGTATAGTAATAGTGATTGTGGTAGCTTGGGGTGGTAGTTGTAGTTGTGGAGCTGCGTTTGTGGTAGTGGCTGTGGTGTTAGTAGTCTGTTGTTGGTTATGGTGGTGATAGTATTTGTGGTGGTGTCTCTTTGGGGGGCGGGGGGTAGTGGACTTATGTGATGGATTTATGGTACTGTTTTTGGTTGATGAGTAGTGACAATATTGTGGTAGTGGAGGGTGTGCTGATGGTAGATGATGGTAGTGAGACCCATCTATCAAAACCAACTACTACTCATTCCATCAACCCTTTCACCTCGATTTTCTGTTCGTTAACTATAATAATTTCTTTTCTTTATTCTGACGCTGTCCTTGAACATTTCCATCACACCTGCTTGCTTCACCTGACAGCAGTACCTGAACCTTTGTCTTCAGCTTATCCACCACTTATTCCTTCATCAACTCATCATTAAATTCAACTCATCCACCCCACGAAGAGCTCCTTCCTTCAACAGTCAATCAGTATCCATGAACTCATCCACCTTACATGACAAGCAACTTCATTTTTCGTCAGCTCAGCCACCTCACACTCCTGCCACACCTCTCGTCAGCTCATCTACCTCAGCCACCCCTCCTTACCCCATTTCAACCTCATACACCTGCCTTACCCACGTCCACCTTACACACCTGCCTGTTCATCCCACACACCTGCGTCACCCACGTCCAGCTTACACACCTGCCTGTTCATCGCACACACCTGCGTCACCCACGTCCACCTTACACACCTGCCTGTTCATCTCACACACCTACCTGTTCATCTCACACACCTGCGTCACCCACGTCCACCTTACACACCTGCCTGTTCATCTCACACACCTGCGTCACCCACGTCCACCTTACACACCTGCCTGTTCATCCCACACACCTGCCTGTCCACCTCACACACCTGCCTCATCCACGTCCACCTTACACACCTACCTTACCCACATCCACCTTACACACCTGCCTCACCCACGTCCACCTTACACACCTACCTTACCCACATCCACCTTACACACCTGCCTCACACACGTCCACCTTACACACCTCCCTGTCCACCTCACCCACCTACTCGTATCTCACCCACGTGCACTTCACACACCTGCCTCACACAACTGGTTCACTCACGTCCATCTTACACACCTCCCTGTCCACCTCACATATCTACTCGTACCTCACGCACGTCCGCCTCACACATCTGCCTCACACAGCTGTTTCACTGTTTCACCCACGTCCACCTTAAACACTTGCCTCACACATCTGCCTCTCCCACCTCACACATTTGCCTCATCCACCACACACATTAGCCTCATCCACCACACACACCTACCTCACCCACCACACACATCTGCCTCACCCACCACACACACCTGCATCACCCACCTCACACTCTGCCTCTCCCATCACACACACCTCCCTCACCTTCCACACACATCTGCCTCTCCCACCACACACACTTGCCTCTCCTACCACACACACTTGCCTCTCCTACCTCACACACCTGCCTCACCCACCACACACACCTGCTTCGCCCACCGCACACACATACGCCTCACCAACCACAGACACCTGCCTCACCCACCACACACACCTGCTTCACCCACCACACACACTTGCCTCACCCACCACACACACCTGCATCACCCACCTCACACTCCTGCTTCTCCCATCACACACACCTCCCTCACCTTCCACACACATCTGCCTCTCCCACCACACTCACTTGCCTCTCCTACCTTACACACCTGCCTCACCCACCACACACACCTGCTTCATCCACCACACGCACCTGCTGCACCCACCACACATACCTGCTTCACCCACCACACACACACACATGCTTCACCCTCCACACACACCTGCTTCGCCCACCACACACACACGCCTAACCAGCCACACACACACGCCTAACCAACCAAACACACCTGCTTAACCCACCACACACTCTTGCCACACCAACCACACACACCTGCTTCACCCACCACACACACCTGTTTCACCCATCACACACACACCTGCCTCACCCACCACACACACACCTGCCTCACCCACCACACACACACCTGCCTCACCCACCACACACACACCTGCCTCACCCACCACACAGACCAGTCTCACACATCACTTCAACATTTCCACCATACACATCTGCCTCACCCGCCACACACACCTGCCTCTTCCACCTCACACACCTGCCTCTTCCACCGCACACACCTGCCTCGCCTATCACACACATCTGCCTCACCTACCACACACACCTGCCTTACCCACCACACACACCAGTCTTGCCCACATCACTTCAGCATTCCCACCGCACACACCTCTCTCACTCACCTCACACATCTCTGCCTTATCTAACTGCCTCACCTCTCCGTCAACTCATCCATCTTATCCATCCACACCTGCCTGCACCTTCTGTCAGCCACAGCTCAGAGAATAATAGGACCATCAGGCCACATCTTATCAGCCAGTGATGAATTAGTGTCCCCCTGGTGGTGTCGGCGGCCCAAGTGATGAACGACTCTCCCATTAACTCCACAAAAACCATTGATGAAATATGCTGCCCACTCAACTTTAAGTGTATCTCGTCAAAGCATTAATCCCTTCGTTAAGTTATTGTATTTTAGGTTATTCTTGCTTTCTCCAGACGATTTTACGACCGGTCTCCTTAGATATCATTTTTACTGACGGAGAGTGTGAAGGGTATTGGCAGCTCCTCCAGGTCAGAAAGTCCCTACTGAATTTAATTAAATCACCTGGATGTTGCAAGCTTGAATTGTATATCATTATAGGAAAATGGTTACCGGTAATCCAGTGGTGAAGGATTCCCTGGATTACTACACACACACACACACACACACACACACACACACACACACACACACACACACACACACACACACACACACACACACACACACACACAAGCAAAATGTGCTGTCGAACTACCAGCAAGGGTAGTTTCTCAAGGTATTAAGCTCTGGAATACGGTGACGTCATTTACCTTGCTATATCCAGGTGATTTTATCATGTACAGGTAAATATAAAAGTCCGCTCGTCTCACCTGCCTTTTCCTCAAGGATTCGTAGATGGCACAGTGAGACGTAGTAGACAAAGGTGCATTATATAACCGACCGATGAGCGATATTTTACGCCTCAGTAAAATACCTCTTATTCCAGCGTCTGTAAATCCAGTGATGAAATTGAAAGAAGGATAATCGAACACTTTTCAGAATTCGCCTGTACCGGTACCACCTTGAAGTGATGCTCGTTTAGGCTGAAGTCCACCAAAGTCAGTGGTGAAATATGCTGCCCAGCCAACGTGAGATATAGCTCATCATTATATTAATACCTTCAGCCCACGGACGTCATCTGTATTTTATTTTTACGGACTCCACGGACGTCATTTATATTTAAGTTTTACGGACACCACGAACGTTCTTTACATTTGATATTTGCTGACTCAAGAGAGATTTTTACGCCTTCAAACGAGCTTGAAATGTGCCTCATCAGTTAAAATCTTTAATCCCAGGACTTTATTTCTTCCTTGTCATTTCCAGCGATTTTATTTCCAGTGATTTGAAGTTGTCGAACTAACATAACTTGAAGCTAACGTAGGTCGGGACATCTCCAGTAACCAGACGATTTCATTCATCTGAGAGTGGCCATAGGAGCAATGAACGCTGGTACCACTAACCCTTGTATGTTCAGAATAACTCTAGCATTCCGTAAAAGCTAATGTAAGAGAGTTTTAAGCCAGTGATTCGTAAGATCCTTATAGTGAAGATGTAATTCCTCGTAAGACGATGATGAATAAGGTCGAGCCTCCTTGACGTGCCGCTCATCAAGTTGTCGTAGTCCTGCGTAGCTGCCTGACGTATTTTGATTGTTTATTCTTGCTGCCACCAGACTATTTTATTCGTTTTAAAGGTTTGTGTGTGTGTGTGTGTGTGTGTGTGTGTGTGTGTGTGTGTGTGTGTGTGTGTGAGAGAGAGAGAGAGAGAGAGAGAGTTGTAATTTTTCGATCGCAGATATGTACATCATCAGGAAGCACAACAAAATACTATGCTCTCCCTGTCCATCCTAGAAATGTGTATTTTAGGTATGACGGTATAAAAGTGCTGGGAATTGTTCAGATGGAAGAATTATGCTGACGTTGATTAAAGTCTATCTATATCTATCGACTAATCTTCTTAGTCAGTCTTGCTGTCTGCTACCTAATCTTCTGTTACTCTCATGAGGCGGGTGAGTTTCCGGAGCTAGGCGGCCATGGTCTTTTCACCTTCACTTGGCCCATATTTTCATCCTTTTGCAGCCTATGTCTTGTAGCTCAGTGGCAGAATAAGACAATACTGCGGCTTTACAACATCCTCTTAGCACTTCTTAGTGACTTGCACCATGTTTTAGTGCTCATTTAGGCTATTGTTTCGCCTCAGTATTCAAGATGGAGAGATGGCAGTTTTAGGCCAGGTTAGTTTAATAAGGATATAGTATCGACAATTTAGGTGAGAGTGAGCAGTCTTTCGCCTTTGAGTGGTCTTATATAAGCACTACCACAACCACTCCTCGGATTTAAGTCCTAATGGGTTTACATACGACTGGAGCAACTTAACCCACTGTACCACCAGGCGCCTGTTTGGTCATATGGTTATCACCCAACGTTTTAAGTGATTTCCTGAGCCAAAAGAAACCTTGTCGCATGTCACTCAGCGTAGAATCATCTGATGGTAACGCTAAATCGAGTGAGTGGATGGTGGGGCTTAGTCTGCCACACGGGAATTATAGAAAGGACTGTAGGAGTTATGCGGAAAAACAAAAGTACACGATGAAATAGTTAAGTGAAATGTTGACCCGAATTTAGCGGCATCATCCATTATTCAGGAAGCTCGATTTATTTCCCGGTTCTAGTTTTGGTGTCACAACTGCCATAAATAAAGCGTACCGTATTTTTGTTCATGAAAGACTGTGTTCATTGCTAGGGCACACACACACACACACACACACACACACACACACACACACACACACACACACACACACACACACACACACACACACACACACACCCTTCTGCTACCCAAGTAATTTAAGAAAAAAAAGAATATGAAAGCTGTGTCAGTAGCGTAACCCTTTCAGTATCAGCAGTTCTGGTATGCATCTCTTACTTAAACCAGACGATTTTATTCAGCTGAGAGTGGGTCATAGGAGCCTTAGCGTTGATACAAGCGTTGATACAGTTATCATTTACCTTCTCATGGTCAGGATAACTCGATTACTCTGTTCCAGCTAATGACAGTCGATATTTTTCTTTTTCCTTTCTCTTTTTCTCACTAACAAAATGATGGTTAGTAGAACAAGGAGAGCGAGAATGAGAGTGATGACAGTGATAATGGTTGGTAAAAAAAAGATAAGAATGATAACATTTTTGCATATCACTGATGCAGTATATGACGAGAGAGAGAGAGAGAGAGAGAGAGAGAGAGAGAGAGAGAGAGCTATAATATGAGAAATAAACAGCTAAGGAATAGACGCAAGAAAGCCCTTCAAGATTCACAGCTTATTGCGGGTAATTTCTCATATTCTGCCAAAATTTTCTGCATCAGACATTTCTATTTCGCCATAATGTAAGAATTTATAGAAATACATCTGTGCCTATACCTGTATTTTATTCAGTTTTCAGGCAGTATACTCCTAGCTCGCTTCATTCGACGCCCTGTATTTTCTCTACAGTAGTTATGAAAATATGTGAAGGGAATCAGTCCTAGCTTTCATGTGTATCAGACGCGTTTACAGCAGCAGACACATTTTAAAAATATAATTCTTTTCTTTTTACCATTTCACCCAGTTTCAAAAGCTTCTACATTATAGCGACAATTTCCATCAAGCCTGCTTCAAATATTCTGCCACAGCTTTTCTATATACCAAAAACCTGCATCAAATATTCTGCCACAGCTTTTCTATATACCAAAAACCTGCATCAAATATTCTGCCGCAATTTTCATATATACACCCAAACCTGCGTCGTGTTATGGGGTAAATCGGCCCGGCCACTGGTCCCATCTGACACCCCACCCGCCTCTCAGCAGTCACATTGGCGGTGGCTGTGACGGTGGCACTTGAGGTAATGCGGCAGGGGTATGGCGTAGATCAAGTAAAGGCTGACACACAACACTGGGCTTGACTATCCTGTGAACACGTAGCGTCTACACACATCACACTTGACTTCTACACACCCCACACTTTACTTCTATACACTCCACACTTGGCATCTACACACTTCATACTTGACTTCTACACACCTCACAGTTAACGTCTACACACCCCACACTTTTTTTTTTTTTTTTTTTTAATAACAGAACGGAGGAAGGAAAAACAAATGGGAAAAAAAAAAATAATCCATACACCAGATTACTGGTGTCCTCTATTCATAAAATATCTGTAACAGTTAGACTTGAACAGTTGTGGGTTGAAATTTGGAGAAAAACAACTCTGGGGAAGCGAGTTCCAGAGAGATGCAGTTCGGAGAATGAAAGAATTCTGATAGGCAGAAGTTCTGCAATATGGTTGAGTGACATTCCAGTCATGAGCGCTACCAGATGCCCGTGTAGCACGAGGGAAGGCATGGAGAGGTGGCACCATGGACGCAACTTCGTCTGAGCATTTGCCAAAAAAATATCTGTAAAATAATGCAAGGGAGGCAACATTCCTTCTTACTTGCGGGGGAGGTAGTTTATATGTAATGGCAGGGTTGTTAATGATTCTAACAGCTTTATTCTGAATTTTGTCTAGTTGTCTTAATGCAACCTCTCCACAACCATTCCACAAGGGTGAGCAATATTCAAGCTGAGAGCGCACATGACTCTTATAAATTATAGCTAACTGTTCATCGGCGAAGAAGTTACGGACTCTGTACAATAATCTACACACCCTACACATATAGACAGTAAGCCATTGAAACCAGAGACGTTGATTTTCCATGTTCTAGTCGGCTTCAGAGTAATCCACTTTAAGAGGCGTTCAGAAGAAAAGTTAGTGAAGGCCACATGTAATAATCCCATTACCCTGTGGATTTTTCCCTCTAGATAACTTCACGTTACTTAATTCAATTCATGTGTTCCCTTTAGTAGTGACAGTAAGTTGTAACTGCTCTCTCCAACTCGAAATATTTACTCTAGGTCCTTATTCTCGTCAGGTAAGGAAACTCCCAAGCATCTTTTCCATAGCGACTTGATTTGCCATACTGCGCAATTTGTTTTTCGTTTTGTGATATTTACTGCATTCGAACATCGATATAATATGCATATACATACAAGATAACAGTAACGCGCCATGTCCAGAAATAATATGGTAAGGAAGAGGTGTTAGGATCTACATTAGCCGACCAGGACACGGGCCGAACGTGAATACAAGCGTCTGATGATGGCAAGAATTTAAGATGGTTTGCGTCTTGGGGCTTAATAGGCTACACGTCCACTCCAAGAGAGGAAAGAAGGGGAAAAACATAGCCCCCGCCGTAGTTCATTCACGGTAGTTCAAATGCGACAAAACTACAATACACAACACTTGACAGTCTGTGTAGATACACATCACGCAGTCCTCCTCCTTCTCCATCATCCTATTCATCAGTGTTATCGTGATTCTCTGTATCCTGTTCCACCTCCTCCTTCCCATTATCATCATCATCATCATCACCAGCATCGTCACCCAGTGCCTCTTTCTCATTCCCAATACATACACATCATGAATGGCCGTATCCTAATCAGAATACGGTACCTTCTCATTACGTCCACCACAAATGAGCATCGTGGCTTCCCGTATCAGTGAAGCCTTAAGAAGTTAGTTGGACCTCGGCATTCTGTCAGCAAATCACGGCATCAGTGGAAATCGGTCATTGCAAAGCAGAAAAAAAAAGTTATTAACTCTTTCAGCTCTAAAATCTGTCATATCAAAGCAAAAAGTACCATTAACTCTTTCAATGCGGTAAGTTTTTTACGGCTCGACGATTTTATTCATCCAAGGAAAAGCCCAACTGTATTAAGTTTGTCATGGTCGTGACAACTCTTGTATCGTATTCCAGGTGATGTCAGACAACTTTACTCAGCTGAATTTTTCATAGGCGTCTGCGAATGTTACGCTGATGAGGACTTTATCTAACCCTTGTAGTCTGCGTGTTTTCTAAGTTATAAAATCGTCTGGAGGTAGTAAAAATGATACACGTCCTCGGATAAGTGTTTTAGTATACAGAGTGATTTTTTGTTTGTTCTGGGGACGGCTCAGTTAGTTTTATCAATGTTGACCATTCGCTTATGCGTTTCCTACTGTCATTGCCACACCCACACCCACGCCAGCAGACTGAGCCGTCCCCGCCACACATAAGATACGGCCATGTGCGTCTACTGTAGTGCAGTGCTATTTTCGGCCCTGCACAATGCCATTACATACCGGTATGATATTCTGGCTTCCCGTAACAGTGAAATTCGAAGAGGCTGAGTATGTGTGGTTATTCCCTCAGCCAGTGACGGTATCAGTATATTCTGTCATCATCATCATCATCATCATGTGTCCTCATTATATTCAACATTATCATCATCATCATCATCGGTATCGTTATTGGTATCGTCGTCGTCCTCGTCATCGTTACCTTTTAACACACACACACACACACACACACACACACACACACACACACACACACACACACACACACACACACAGAGGATGAAGTGAGGCAGTATGCAGAAGACATCATCATCATCATCATCATAACGAATTAACTTGTTTCCATCGGCTTAGGATTCCTAGTAACTCTCTTCCTTAGCCATTAATTTTACCTCTTATATTTTATTAATTTCCTCAGCCAACCGTCACTCATTACAAACCCAACAGCTACTGGTTATTTATTATTGGTTTGGATTTCTGGTAGCTTTCTAATGGTCGGCCAAACTCTAGGATTCCTATTTTATCTAACAGAGTATATTTAGCTAAACGTAAGACATAGCAGATTTAGGCCCGTATTCTCATCGGTTAAGAAAGCTCCCAAACACTGTTTCCTAAGCGATTTACTTTGATTATTATGCCTTACTGTCCTTTTCTATGCTATATAAATCCTTCCAGTATCGCCATACTCTGCACCAATAATGTACGAAATGATATTAACCACCCACATCAAAAAATAAATCGCTAAGGAAAGGATGTCAGGGATCTGCCTTAACCATCGAGAATACGGGTCTAAACGTTAAGCTAAGAAGGGTTTTTTGAGCATACAGATAATGTTTACATGTTTCGATTTCTTCGAATAGGGGAGCAAATATGTGATTACTGTTACTAGACTTGTTATAATTTGCCTATATGTTACAACACATTATTATTCGCATATTTGTTACTAGACTTATATTTATTCGCATATTTGTTACTAGACACAATTATTCGCATAGTTACTAGTTATTATAATTAACACTAGACTAAGTTTTTTTTTTTTTTTTAGGTAAGTCGTGTTCTCTTCCTGCCATACTGCAAGAGTTGTAAGTATGAAGGTACACTTAATATAACACTAAATAATTAATCTAAATGGTAATGGCTTAGACATCCTATACTCTGTTCACTTTACCTTGGCCTAAAATTGCCATCCCTCCATCTTGAATGCTGAGTTATAGCAATCGATTAACGATAGAGTATGATGCTAGTCACGAAGAAGTGCTGCGGGCAATATGTAGTCTCAGTATTGCCTTTTTTTCTGTCACTGAGCTCCGTGAAATAAGCTCCAAAAGGATGAAAATTTAGGCCAAGTTAAAGTGAATGAAGTATAGACAGTGGTACAGCCGGCGTCAATAGCCCTATCGCTTTTTTTTTTTTTTTCTTTTTTTTCCTCCCTGGAGTTTGATAATCAAGGTCGTGAATTCGTAGCAGCCGACAGCGATGAACTTACTTGGCCACAGATCAGCATCATCAGATTCGTTGCTGTGGATTCCCCTCCACTGACTTTCAGAGTTCATGGAGAGAATGGTAGGAGAGGCGACAGGAGTTTTGACGGCGACTGTACATATAACGTTCATCGATGTAAATATAGATCGTTTTGCTTACACTCAATGGAACTGGCACATCTCTTAAAATATACTAAGACTTGGTTGCATGCTGTTCGATGAGTCCGAGTTAAGAGGTAGGAATGAGTCTCCTTAATTACTAGGCAAATTATTATTATTATTATTATTATTATTATTATTATTATTTACTACCACCACCACCACCACCTCCACCACCTCCACCACTTCTACTACTACTACAACTACTATTACTTCTGCTACTACTACTACTGGTTTCATCTGGCCATCATCTAAGCGGAAATGGGTTAGGAATCTTTGGCGGGTCAGAATATAGGGTGTAGGTAGTGAAGTAAATGTCAGGAGAACAAAGAGATACCGATAAGAGATAACAGGTCAGATCTGGACTGTCTTCCTCAATCCGTATTTCCCTCTGCCTATGACCTCCAGTCTTTTAAACGTGATGTGTCCAGGCATCTCGAAATGAACGTGTCTAAGTTCTGTCTGTCTGTCTGTCTGTCTGTCTGTCTCTGTCTCTGTCTGTCTGTCTGTCTGACTCTGTGTGTCTGTCTGTCTGTCTCTCTCTCTCTCTCTCTCTCTCTCTCTCTCTCTCTCTCTCTCTCTCTCTCTCTCTCTCTCAAGTGTACAGGCTTCTTTCCTCTAGTTCCTTCTCCTTTGCATCAAAATAAATGAATAAGTAAATAAATAAAAACAGATCCAGCATACGCAAGCAGTATTTTATTGTGAAGGGCCAGTCACAATCACATGCATGCGTGACTGACGAGGAAAGCGTTCACACCTTCCCCCCGACCACAACACTCAACCATCACTTTGTAATCCACGTCCCTAATTAAGTTTAAAATGGAAAATGACGGGAGAAGAGAGGCAGACACTGGACAGCAGACATGGGGTCTGTTACTGGGTTTCTATTACTATTACTCTTAATTTCAATTGCTCTATTATATTACTCTTACAGTTACTTTAGTGGTCATCTATTACTATTACGTGGTCATCTATTAGTATTACTATTACTATTAATATATTATTTATGATAACAGTACCGGTATTAATTAAATTGAAATTGGTTTTTTATTTTCATTATCGTTTTGGAGGCTGTTCCTCTGAATGCACAAGTGTGTCTAGATCACCTGGTGGCCTGTTGACCACTCTCCATTCTGCACGGTCTCCTGTGGTGTACCTGCAACTTGGACAGCAGCCAACAGGTAACCAAGGTGAGAAGGCTGTGTTTATTGATTATGGTAAACGGTATTAAAGAAGTGTCTGTAATGGGAAAGTAATATACAATTATCTATTACTTTGCCTTCTATTACTATTACAATTACTATTACAGCCGGGAACTTGTGATCTATTACTATTACTATTACTTTGAAAACCCTGTAATAGTCTATTACTATTACTGTTACATATTACTATTACCCCGTGTCCGCTGGACAGTGTTAGAAATACAGTGCTACTATTATTATAACTCAAGGTAGGTATGCATCCACTCTGTTCACCATAACTTGGGTTATGATTGCCGTCTGTTCATCTTCACCGCAGTGTTGTAACGGAATTTAGCACTAGAATTTGATGCAAGTCACAAAGAAGTGCAGTGGAAACGATTGTAGTGTCGTTGTATTGTTGTCTTATTTGGCCATTGAGCTTGAGGATAGAGGTTGTGTATGACCACAAAAACCGTGATTAATTTCATTAAGAGATCTCTTCATTCATTAAGAGAATTTAATCTAGGATAATTAACTGATAATCTTGTAATCCATTTGATTATTGCCCTTATTTAAATGTGGCCAATTATCTAGCTGTCCATCTATCTCTCTCTCTTTTTCCAACTACAGACTGAGACGTGTGTGTGTGTGTTTATTTATATACCGGTATATATCTACAGTATATCTATCTATCTGTCTGTCTGTCTGTCTGTCTGTCTCTCTCTCTGTCTCTCTGTCTGTCTCTCTAATATGAGGGCCGTGAGGCAGGGAAGCATCTTTTTGTTTACTCGTCCTATGAAGGCCGATCGAATAATTGAAAATTGAATTTTCATGTCCACAGAGTTTTGAAACTTTGGTAGAAGTTACCCCATGTGCACCAACATATACCGGTGGTAGCAGAGAGTATTCCTGTACAGTGCTGAATATCTATTTATTTAATCAACTGTCTATGTCTGTATCAATATATGTCCGTGCCTTATTTGTGAAACTATATTTATCTCTCTGTATCTTTCTTACTCTTTGCATGCATTATCTATATATCTTTCTACATGTCTGTGTATTATAAATCTCTCTGTCTATATATAAAAATATCTGTTTCTGTATCATTCGTCTCTCTCTGTATTTTTATAAAGGCTGTCTGTTTATCTTTTTAATGTCAGGTGTCATCATGATGGGCTGGCCAGGAACAAATCGTCTCCACATCTCCCTGTCCTCGGCCATCACCCTGCCCTCCTTCCATATCATACCACACACTTTCATAAACCCCTCCACCATCACTCTCTTTCATGTACCACTCCACCTTAACACCCTATTTCATACCCCTCCACCACTCCATTCTCATGTATCCCTCCACCACATCACTCTCATATACCCCTCCACCACACCACCCTCTTTCATATACCCCTCCACCACACCACTCTCTTTCATGTACCCTTCCACTACACCACTTTCTTTCATATACCCCACCACCACTCCACTATCATTTATATACCCCTCCACCACATCACCCTATTAGCCCCACGCATGTGGGAATACTTAGCCTTTTAAGCAACATTGACGACTCTGTTAATTTATTCTTCATGGCTCTTGTCCTCGACAAACACGTCCAATTACCAGTGAAGTTGGAGTAGCTTCCTTTCTGTTTCTAAGGCCTGTGTTCTGGTCAGTTCATTAGATTTTTTAGCGTTTGTTTCCTTCTATGGATGTATCTTTTTTTTTCTAATGCTAAGGTGGGTCCACACCAAATGCTAAGAGGCTCTAAATAGTAGCAGTAATAGTCTGAGAGTAGGAAAAACAGGATATAAATAAATCTGTATGTTTGACGGCAATAAAATGGAAGGACAATGGGACGCTCTAGTTATCTCCTCCGTCTTAACCTCGCCCACTTGTGTGTGTGTGTGTGTGTGTGTGTGTGTGTGTGTGTGTGTGTATCATTTTGAGGACGTAAGAGAGAGAGAGAGAGAGAGATACAAACCGAAAACTCAAATCAAAGAGAGCCCGTGTCGCCTTTGAAACATTTGTCATTCATAAATATAAATAAATTCATGTTGGCAATAGTATGACAAAGCGAGTTGCATTTGAGTATTAAAAGTGGCTCAAGCCTTTATTATTATTATTATTATTATTATTATTATTATTATTATTACTCCTCCTCCTCCTCCTCCTCCTAAGCTTATTACGCATATTGTGCCACTGTTCAGGTATCATAATTATATAAATATAGGTAATTTTAAATTTTTTTGTATGCTGATTTAACACACACACACACACACACACACACACACACACACACACACACACACACACACACACACACACACACACACACACACACACACACACACACACACACACACACACACACACATGAAAGTTATCCTTGCATGTTTTATCGAAGTAGCTAATACACTCAGTAGATTAACATAATTTCCATCTCATCCTGCCTGCTATTCTCTGTCCATCTCTACTCACCCTCAGCTAAACAAAACTAGTTAAACAAGTCTCACGATAGCTGGCATAGAGTGGTAAAGTTGTCTCGACCATACGCTGGGTAATGTTAGTCTACTGTAGTCCTTTTATTCAAACTAGTCCAGGTATTCGTCCTTTGGCTCCTTATTTCACATAGCCTAGTGACAGAAAGTCAGCAATGCAGCTTTCTTTACTGGCACTTCTTCACGACTAGTGGCACATTCTGCTGTTGACTTCTTATTGCAACTCAGCATTTGAGATGGAGAGATGGCGGTTTTAGGCCATGTTAAAGTTAAAGTAGTATATAAATAACATAGATTTCTTCGACAGCGAAATAAAGTCACGAGATGTTAACATTAGTCGAAACCCGATACAAGAGTTTTCTGACCCTGAGTCGGTTTATGAAGGAGTTTCTCTCTCTCTCTCTCTCTGTCATTTTGCCGGTTGTTCGAATATACTGTATATAATTTTTAACTGCCTGTTGATATATATTGCATCTCGTCTTTATATCCGGGAGTGTATTGTGTGTGGTGGTGGTGGTGGTGGTGGTGGTTGCGGTGGTGATGATGGTAAGGTATTAGTAGTAGCAGTATTCGTAATAGTTGTATTCGTAGCAGCATCAGCAGTAATTGTAGTAGTAGTAGTAGTACTACTGCTAGTAGTAGTAGTAGTAGTGAGAAGAGGATAGTAGTGGATGGTAGTCGTGGTTGTGGGTAATTGTGGCAGTGATTGTTGGTGGTGGTTGACCGATGATGATATGGGTGTTTGTAGTAGTGACTGGCTGTAGTGGTTGGTAGATGGTGGTGGTAGTGATGGTGGTTGGGTTTGTGAATCACAGATAATTACGCATGGAGAGACTACGAGATTCTGCTTATATATATATATATATATATATATATATCACACAATTTGCTATTAAATTTGACTTTCGACTGCTGTGAACAAGATATATAGTTTTTGTTTACCTTGACTGTGAACAGCAGTGGCAGTTGATATTTTGATGTTACAACACTTATGCTTTACTGACACTTAATTGAATTAAAAAGGAGTCAGGTGAAGTGAAATATGGTTAACCTGGCCTTGAGAAAGCTAATGACGACAATATTAACAGTTAGAAGCGTATGTCTCACTTCTAGCTGAATCAGATTGTGTTACGAAGCATTATTTCCTGAGAAGGTTAGTGGTGACAGTATCAACACCGGCTTCTTTGGCTCACTCTCAGCCAAAAGAATCATCTGGTGTTAGTTGGAATTGAATGCTAGAGTTGTGCCGACCAGGAGATGGTTAATAATGGAACACAAACATGGATCTTGTTTAAAAAGGGACATATGATTGGAAATTCCATCTTAGCTTGAGCACGTAAATCGTAACAGCCATTCCCAGGTTACCCTCTTAGAGTTTTACCGGCGAGCCTCGAGTTGTACCGTAGAGATTCGAGTTGTACCGTAATGCCTCGAGCAGTATCGTAGATCCTCGAATTGTACCGTAGAGCCTCGAATTGTACCACAGAGCCTCAAGTTGTACCACAGAGCCTCAAGTTGTACCGTAGAGCCTCGAGTTGTACCATAGAGCCTCAGGTTGTACCGTAGAGCCTCAAGTTGTACCGTAGAGCCTCGAGTTGTACCGTAGAGCCTCAAGTTGTACCGTAGAGCCTCGAGTTGTACCGTAGAGCCTCGAGGATAGGCTACCGTAGTCGAGTACAGTTAATGACAGAGGATCAGTCTACTTCCCTTGGTGCCATTACTTGATAACCTCCTGTCACTTTGTGGGAATCGAACCTGTGCATGATCACTACGACTGGCACATTCAAACCACAACAGCACAAGTTGCTTATCAAATTTCAGGTCCTGATTAACCTCCCAGCACGTAGTGAAGGAATTAACACCAGTACAGTGACGTCTTTGCTAGTCTTACACTCCACAGAACGTTTTACTCAGCTCAGAAGAGAGATTTTCAACTGGCGAAGGTAGATATAACGTTAAATAATCACGTAAAAAAAACAAACGGATATTTGCTATGCTCCTATTACTTCGTCGGTAGTAGGAATAAACCAACACAGACGTAATCGTAATAATGATAGTGTCCTGCCGTACTGTACTCTATTACTCGAAGTTATCCTAAAATTGCCATCTTTCCATCATAAATACTGCGTTGGAACAATAGATTAAAGAAGTGCTGTGAAAAGGATGCAGAGCCATAGCGGTGTGTGTTTCTGTCTCTGAGCTACGTGAAATAAGCTGCGAAAGGACGAAAATCTGGGCTAAGTTAGAGTAAAAATAGTATAGTTTCCCAAGTTGGCTAAAACTGTCTGCCTTTAACATGAGGAGGATAAAGCAGACATGTTAGAGTAAGCATAGTGTCCTGCATCCCTCCTTGAACTTTTACAGTACTAAGCCTAATAAAATTGTCTGTCAGTGGCAAGAATAAAATAAAACACCTCACTAGTAATTTTGTCTGAGCTGAGTACAACCGTCCATAAATAAAACAGATGCAATGGAAGTAAAGACATAGTGTCCTGCATCCTTCCCTCAGCATTTCCTCAGCTCAATAAAATCGTCTTTCGGTAACAGTTGTGGAATATAGCACGTCATGGCTATAAAGATAGAGTTTCCTGCATCCCTCCCCCTTCCCCTCCCTCTAAAATTTCCCTGCAACGAATTGACTCTGCCAATTTGGGTCCCGGAATGGCCGTCCACTAGTACGCAATTTCGGCAGCTTCAACTGTTCTGCCTCCTCCTGTTTGTGCTGTTTGATGTGAGTACTGAGGGACGCTGTGTGTGGACTACGGTGCTTCCCTAGAACCCTTTGCCTCCATGCTGGGTAGTCCTGTTGTCTGGGTGGCTATGCTCTGGTCACCTTAACTTGACCCAGATTTTTGTACTTTTGCATGTTATTTCACGAAGCTCAGTGACACAGTAAGAGAGTGCTGCTTCTCTACATCCTTTCCATAGCACTTCTTCGCGAAAAGCGCTATATTCTACTATTATTGTTACATCTGAGCGCTCACGATCGATAGTTGGCAGTTTTAGGCTAGGATTAAGTGAAAAAGTATAGCATGTGGGTAGGTTCTGCAGACTGCCCTTAGTTAGGCCAGGGTACTTAGCTTGTGTTGATTGGACTATGTTACGTACGGTTAGGTGAGGTTGGGTTGGGTTAGGTAGGGTTCGGCTTAGAGTAGATTATGTTTACTAGGTTATGTTGTATATGAGTGATAAGGGACTGTGTATTGTGTCGGGTTATAATGACGGTATAGTACGTAGGTGAGTTGCGCATAGTAAGAGTATTGGTCAGGGCTGAATAGTGTGTGGATAGTTTGTTTTATCAGCCATTGGGGAGAAACTATGTGTTACGCTCATGGGTGGGCTCTTAAGTCAGCACGTGGGAAGGTTCTGTTGTTGTGTTGTCCCTGTAGTTTGTCGGTTTGGTTAGGTTTTCCCACTTAGGTTTCCTTAGGTTAAGTTGTGATGGGTTTGGCTGAGTTAGATTAGGTTGTGTTGTGCTGAGTTAGGGTATGTTGTGTTGTGCTGAGTTAGGTCATATTGTGTTAAGTTAGGTTGTGCTGTGTTGTGTTCGGGTAGGTTGTGTTGAGTTAGGATGTGTTGGGTTGGGTTGGGTTGAGTTAGGTTAGGTTGTGTTGTGTTGGGTTGGGTTGAGTTAGGTTAGGTTGTGTTGTGTTGTATTGAGTTGAGTGGGTTGTGTTGAATTAGGCTGTGTTGGATTAGGTTATGCTGGAGTTAGGTTAGGTTGTGTTGTGTTGCTGTGTTGAGTAGGCTGAGTTGTTTGATGTGGGTGGTGAGAGGGTCGCTTTAGGCTCCTTTGTCGCTGTGTAAGGAGCGTATAATTATGTGGTACGTGGGTAGGTTTGGTTGTTTTTAGGCAGTACGTTTGCAGGTTGTAAAGTCTGTGCACGGGTAAGCTTACTGTATTTACCTACGTGTTGGAAGCGTAGTACGAGGGTATGACACTAATTGGTATGCCCGATTAATTGGTTTGTGTACTGAGACGTCTAGACAATTAGCGTGTGAGACTGGGCCAGAGAATATGGAAGGAATCGTACAGGAATATTGCGTAGGAGATGAACGAGTGCAGAACACCCCGACTGAGATAGAGATAATATTAACTTTTCTGTTTTCTGACTCGATTAGCATTTGTAGTCGGTGTCAGAAAGATTTAAATAGGATACCCGTTCAGTACGATAAAGTCTTTTGCATGATATTCAGGCTGCATCTGGATTTTTTTCTTATGCTCATAAAGGACTAACCAGATATCGAGGACTAAAAATACGTAGTTTTTATCATCTCTCCACCTCGCCCTCGCTCTCCCTATCCTTCTTTCCAAGTCAGTCTCATACCCTCTCCTAGTCAGTTTCTCACCACCACCACCACCGGCATCTCTATCAACATCCTTTTACCTTTTGAGTACTTTGCCAACTTAGAATGTTCACGTGGGTACCTTTCGCACTTTTTTGTTCAGTGCAAAGTAGATTGATCCGTAGTATTTTTTTTGTTTTTGCTTTTTCTAGACCATTTAATTCCCCTTCTTATAAACTTTTCAATTGGAAGAGTTAGTTATAGATTCAATTGACCTAACTATTTTTTTTTTTTTTTTTTGGGGGGGGCACCTAACCTGAATTAATTTACAGAAGAAAGGATGAAATTGAAACAATGCCGCCAGACTGGAAGAGGATTATTGGGCAGTATTCTTATCTTTGGTGGCTCTGGCCCGTCTTTTCGCTGGGTAAGGAAGCTCCCTATCACCTCTTCCCTTACCGATTTAATTTTTTGGGTAGGGCTGGGTAATATTGTTTTGTACATTATTTATCCGGGAGTATGGTGATATTAAAATGATTCAAGTAGCACGGAAGAGGATGACAGGGTGTAATAAAGCAAGATAAATCGCTTAGGAAGAGGTGTTAGGGAATTTCCTTAGCTGACGAGAATTTGGGCCTCCTATCACCTGCTCCCTATCAGTTTCCTCACTCCATATTGCAACTTGTATGTTCGGGCCTCGTACCTGATGTTCTTGCAATTTGTTTCAGTATCTCGGTGTTAGTATCCGTAGCTTGTCTGTTTTTCTTGGTACCGATTTATTTTGTACATGTTACAATTTCACCTTCACTTGTATGTCAATATCTTTTTAATATCGAAATCCCTTCCCCCCTGATAACCCATAAAAAGGGTGCTAAGGATTAATATGCAGAATAAATTGCTAAAAAATATAAAAAAATACGGAATCCCCAAAGTAGCTTAGTCTCGTATTCTCGCCGGTAAAAGCGTAACTCCCAAACTTCTATTTCCTAGGCGATTTATTTTGGTTATTACTCGTTATTAACCTCTCTGTTTGTCATTTAATTCATTTCAGATATTACCATACTCTCTCTTCTATCTGTCTATCTATAGCCCAGCGCCCTAATCCTGCGAAGGGTAGCCGCAGACAAAACACCTTCAAGTCGCTCTGTCACACACCATTTGACTGCCCCTCCTCCCAAGCTCACTCCCACCGTGTCCAAAAATGAATCCCTATGGAACAGGAAAAGCTAGGGAACTTCGTTGGACCGACAGAGAATATCAGGGCGTAATATGCAAGAACAGAATATCAAGGCTGCAGAAACAGAGCAGAATATCACAGGCGTAATATGCAGAACAGAATATCAAGGCTGCAGAACAGAGCAAAATATCAAGCAAGCGTAAAATGCAGAACAGAATATCAAAAGGGCGTAATATACCACAACAGAATATCAAGACGTAATATGCACAACAGAATATCAAGGCAATGTAATATGCACAACAGAATATCAAGACGTAATATGCAGAACGGAATATCAAGGCGTAATATGCACAACAGAATATCAAGGCGTAATATGCACAACAGAATATCAAGACGTAATATGCAGAACGGAATATCAAGGCGTAATATGCATCAACAGAATATCGAAGGCGTAATATACAGAACGGAATATCACAAGGCGTAATATGCAACAACAGAATATCAAAGGCATAATATGCACAACAGAATATCAAGGCGTAATATGCAGAACAGAATATCAAGGCGTAATATGCACAACAGAATATCAAGGCGTAATATGCACAACAGAATATCAAGACGTAAATATGCAGAACGGAATATCAAGGCGTAATATGCACAACAGAATATCAAGGCGTAATATACACAACAACAGAATATCAAGACGTAATATGCACAACAGAATATCAAGGCGGTAATATGCACAACAGAATATCAAGACGTAATATGCAGAACGGAATATCAAGGCGTAATATGCACAACAGAATATCAAGGCGTAATATGCACAACAGAATATCAAGACGTAATATGCAGAACGGAATATCAAGGCGTGAATATGCACAACAGAATATCAAGGCGTAATATACAGAACGGAATATCAAGGCGTAATATGCACAACAGAATATCAAGGCATAATATGCACAACAGAATATCAAGGCGTAATATGCACAACAGAATATCAAAGGCGTAATATGCACAACAGAATATCAAGGCGTAATATGCACAACAGAATATCAAGGAGAAGCGTAATATGCACAACAGAATATCAAGGCGTAATATGCACAACAGAATATCAAGGGGTAATATGCGCAACAGAATATCAAGGCGTAATATGCACAATAGAATATCAAGGCGTAATATGCACAACAGAATATCAAGGCGTAATAATACAGAACGGTATATCAAGGCTTATGCAGAACAGAATATCAAGGCGTAATATGCAGAACAGAATATCAAGGCGTAATGTGCAGAACAGAATATCAAGGCTTATGCAGAACAGAATATCAAGGCGTAATATGCAGAACAGAGTATCAAAGGCTTATGCCAGAACAGAATATCAAGGCGTAATATGCAGAACAGAATATCACTACGCTGACGGGAATGCGGCTCTTACGGGACTAACCACTTCACCCCCATGACGCGTGTGTGTTGCCAGAGTATTCTCGCTTCCCCTCTCAGTCGATTTTCTCAAGATTCCTGGAGAAAGTCTAGTGACGGGGTTGGGAACAGTCTGCATTAACGTATCTCACAATCTCTCTCTCTCTCTCTCTCTCTCTCTCTCTCTCTCTCTCTCTCTCACCGGAATAAAGTCATCTTTTCATAGCAAAGAATACAAAGAAAAAAAAACGTCATTAGATTGGGGATGTTTAAAGGTGTACTGCACACTAATGATAAACTATTATAGGAAGAGGTATCAGGAAGCCTCTTAAGTCCATAGAGAACAGGTGTACCAGTATAACATGATGAAGCTGCTAAGCCCCCTAGAGCAGGTGTAATAGTAAATAAGGAAAGGAGGTGTTGGGGAGCCTAGTAAATGCACTGTGCAATAAACAACTAATTTCATAGTAAAGAAGACGAAAGCAATGGTGCCAGGGAGCATCCTAAGTCGAACAGAACAGGTGTACTCTGCAGGTAAAGAATACATAATCTAAGGAAGCTGTATCAGGGACCCTCCAGAATTCCCACGAGAACATGTGCACCAATCAAAAATAATGGACAAGAGGTGTGAGGGAGCCTTCCTACACCCACGAGAATAAAGTGTAGTATATAAAAGAAAGCTAAGGAAGATGCGTCAGAGAGCCTCCTAAATCCACACCAAAACAGTTGCTCTAAACATAAAGAATAAAGGAAGATGTCAGGGGAGTCTCCTAAGTCCGCCAAAAATTCTCGGCACTTGGTAACTTCACATGCTGGTAACTTTGCCTGAACTACAACGAGAGAAAAGATCCACAAAAATTGCACTCTTATTTACACTGACATCAGCGGCTGGCGTTGGAAAAAGTGTAGAATTGGACCAAACTCGAACATAAAGTCAAATTTATTTCTCCATGTAACCCGGTGGAAAAAAAATATCAATTGTGGGTGATTTAATTAATGTTTGAAATTCAGGAAACAAGTCACATAAACAAACCAGGATGTTGAAATTGTGTGGCTTTTGTGACATGTCGTGAAGTGCAAAGCGATACGAGTAATCACGATTGTCACTTTAACTCTCTCTCTCTCTCTCTCTCTCTCTATTATCATGATCGTCGTCCTTCTCCTTCTTCCTCTTGAATTCTTCCCCATCCACTCCTCTCCACGTTTCCTCTTTCTCTCTCTTCTCTTACCTCTCATCATCATCATCATCATCTCTCCATTTTCTCCATCACTCTGTCTTTCTTCTCTTCCTCCTTCCTTACTTATTTCCCCGTTTCATTTTCTTCGCCAAGTTTCTTTCTTCTTCTTCTCTTCTTCCTCTGTCACTTCTCTCCTCTTCTCCTTTTCCTCTCTCCTTCTTTTCCTCTCCTCTTCTTTTTCCCTCTCTCTCCTCTCTCTTTCCTCTCTCCTCTTCTTTTTCCCTCTCCATGTTCATTCACTCCTCTCTCGTTTCTCCCACACTTCATTCCTCTTAATCTTTTCTCTCTTGCTCCCTTCTCTTTCTTTTTCTCCACTCTTTTCCTCACTTTTACTCCCTCCTCTTTTTTCTCTCCCATTCCATTCCCTGCCTCTCTCTCATCCTCTTTCTCTCCTGCACATTCACCTTTCTCCTTTCCTGTCAACCTGCCTACCCCTCTTCCCTCGTGTGTCCCTCTTCCTCTCTGATTATCCCTCTCTTACTCCTCCTCTCTCCACCTTTCCCTTACCTTCTCCTCTGCTGTCTTGTCTCTCTTCCTCCTACTTATTCCCTTATCACCTTCCTCCCCTCTCATCATGCCTGTTACCCTTCTCCTCCCTCCTCATCATCATCATCATCATCATCATCATCATCATCATCATATTTTAATCCTCTCCTTGTCCCTTTGTGACTGTGTCTGAGCGCCTGAAGGCGGAAGACGGAACACATAACAAGTAGAACACACACACACACACACACACACACACACACACACACACACACACACACACACACACACACACACACACACACACACACACACACACACACACACACACACACACACACACACACACACACTCTGCTTAAAACAACGCCTGCGTTTGCCTCCGCAATGCGCAGGTGTAACAAGGCAAAGGTCAAGGTCATTTTTCTCTTCAATCATACTTCCACGATAGGTACAGCCGTGGGAGGTTATGTGTATTGTATTCTTGCCAAGAGCGGTATTATGAGGGCTGTGCGTTGCCTTCATAATAGAGAATATTGCAGTGTTTACTATTTCGTGTTACGCATGATGGCCTGCCCTCCCTCCTTCGTGTTCCCTCACCCCTCTCACTCCCTCTGGTGTTTGTCAGTCTGTCCAGATGACCAGTGTTCGGCGTCATTTGAGTTGAAACTGTGATGAGTGTATGTGTGACGTGTGTGACCTTCAAATATTGCTTATTTCGCCCTGAGCTTCACCCAGGTCGACTCACAAGGCTGTATTTGGATTTTGTGATAGCCAGAGGTATACAGGCGCAGGTCGTACAGTATGAGTGAAATACAAAGAAGACTGCGACGGGAAGATTACCTGATGCTGGTGGGGAAATAGTACGAGCTGTCAGTGGGGTTGGTGTTGCGGTCATTTGTTAACACTTCACAACGATGGTCTAGTCTATAATATTAACTCAACACTTTTCCCTTTTAGAAGACGCTCTGGAAACTCGAGGAGTAAAAAATAGCCTTCATTAACCCCCTTCCATCTCAAACTGAAGAAAACTGTCCAATAAGTTGCATAGCATTTTTTCTCATGATTTAAGCTCATATTCAGCGTATTAATCTCTTTGTTACAGCTCATGACATTCAAGATGGAGAGGTGACATGTTTTAGGTCAGGTTAGAATAAAAGGACTACAGTATAGTTTAGGAAGCACAGCACCAAATGACCGTCATATGATTGGGAGAAGTTTTTCGA
>NC_136954.1:18214455-18271955 GCF_032717465.1 Coenobita brevimanus
AAGTTGCAGCAATATGCTTCCCACAAAATACGCCATGTGATTCAAAGAGGGTTAAGTTTCGGTTATCTACCGCTGTGGTAGGTGGGGACGCTTACCGCATCCACTCACTCGATATTATAGATCTGCTTTCGGGTGTGTGCCCTTTCCTCTCCTTCCTTCTTTCATTCCTCTCCTGTCTTTCTTTCCTTCATTCTTTCCTCTTCTTCCTACGGGTGACACTTTAGACTCCCTCTTCTGTCTTCCTTTCCTTCATTCTTTCCTCTTCCTTCTGCCTATGGGTGACTCTACACTGAGTGACAAACCAAATGGTTTCCTGTACACCAGGAAACTATTTATTTCGTGGGGTGGTAACCTTATAACCAAATTACGGCGCCTGGTGGTTTAGTGGATAATTAAGGCGCTCCAGTCAGATTGAGCCTGTGTAGGTTTATATCTAAGGGATGGTTGGGGTTTGTACTCACGTAATGCCACTCAGGGATGGTTAGGGCTGGTCCATCGTCTTAAATGTTAGGACCAACTTGCCTAGCCCTAGGCTCCTACGCTACTCATGGGGCAACTTGGGATTGGATGGATCGCTTTGCCTGCAGTTAGGAAGTGGGGTTCAATGACCGTCATTTGTGCTGAGGCTCGTAGGTTGCAATGAAGGACGGGAAGGTGTTGACGAGCTCTCAGTTTTTGAGGTGAACGAGGAGAGTATGTGAGTGAAGTCGGAGGGGGAGAGAGAGGGAGGGGAGGCCGAGAATGAGAAGGAGGGATGGAGTGGAGAGGTAGGCTATATCAAGGTAAAGAGAAGAGTATACTGAGAGGTAAGTACAGCACCCCCAAGCCGCGCAGATTCTGTGACGTCAAAGTTAATAAAACAGAGAGGTGGTGGTGGTGGAAGAAAACGGGAGCTTGACAGAAAACCATCTGTATGTATGGTATGCTTTTGTATTATGAATGTTCACACAGGTCGCTACTCAACACACTCGCACGGTAATGGAACTTACTTGTTAAAAACTTACTTGTTAAACTCGGTAGTTGAAGAGTAGGCACTATCGCTTTCTTGAATTTCCTTTGTCCAGGAGGCACTGGTAAACCAAGCAGTTCATACTTAAGGTTGCGTTCAAAGGCAGTACTCTCAAAATGACAGCTGCATACAAAACCAGATGACCAATTTTTCTTTGTCACATAATTCAATCCATTTTTTCTAAGTTCTTCATCTTTCGGCAGTGCATGAAAATGTATTCTCTTGTCACCTTTCACATGAATGGATTTGCATCCACGGACTATACAAATTGTTAGCATGTTCACAAAATTATCTGTATTGCCATAGCCACACCTAAAAACAGAAAACAGAGTACCCATTCACAGGCAGGTGTGTGTGTGACTGGCGTGTGTTGAGTAAGGATGAGATGCAGTCTGTATTAACTATGACGTCATGCGCAGACCGAGACGCATTTTAGCTCCCCCCCACCCCCCCATGAAACTACCTTTCATTCTCTTTACCTTGGGCTATATGAGAGACGGGGGGGTGTGAGCTGGGAGCAGGGCAGTGAAATGGTGGGGGACAGGGCGACATGGAGGCTTGATTTGTTTTTGACCACCCCTTACGGGATTAAGGCATCTGGCAATAGATAGATAGATAGATAGTTTGTGGATCGTTCGTGTTTATTGTATTTTACTACCCCGCATCCCACATTGCAGAGTGCAGTCCAGTATTGGTGATATAGAGGCCAGGCTTGTTCTGTCTTCAAGTGGTCAAAAATTGTCGACATATACAAGGGGCTTGAGGTCCCCTTGGCAGTCACAGTTTTAATGATACTCCTCACAGACAGATAATGATGCTGAGATAAAAGATTTTTTTTTTTTTTTTTAATGAGGCAACTTTGGAACTGGCTCCGTCTGTATGTATTTCCCCCTACCTATGATCTCCAGTCTTTCAGACGCAGTGTGTCCAGGCATCTCCTTACGAACGGATCTTGAATTTTGCTCTCTTTTGAATTGTTTTTGTTTTTTTCTTGAAGGAACGGTTTGCGGGCACGTGGCCTTTGGTTCCTTCTTCCTTGCATAAAAAATAAAATTAACAGGCTCCTGTGACTCTCTCTCAGTTGAATAAAATCGTCTGGTGTTTGCTAGAATACTCGTTGTCTTAACCATGAGTTAATGGTGACAGTATTAACACCTTCAGTATAGGCATTGAACTAAATAAAGTTTCCTGACGTTAATTGGAATATTATACAGGAGAAGACATGGCCATGAAAAGGTTAATACTTGAGCAAAATTACTACTGACGCCAGAACGTGGGACTTACAGCAAATATTCACACATGTATCAACCAAATACTATACAAAACATGCATGACACACACACACACATACACACAAAAAAAAAAAAGGGTTCAGGCCTACACTAGAATATGCAAATGATTATACAGAGGTATACCTACAAGCATACATGCTGATATAAGTACGTAATATAAATACAGTGTTACATACAAAAGAATATAAACAAGCAGATTATACGGAAGGGCATGGTGTATATTATTAGAAATAGATCATCTGTGTGAATATATACATGCAAGTGAATAAAAACCGAAGTGCTGTATATAAAATTTGCACACCATGAAGTACACATAGGGACATACAATGTGTGTTGTGGCAGATATTTACATGCAAATATTCATACAGTCAAAGCTCAGAAACAGCCGCCACCGAAGCAGTCCAAATCAATGAAGCATAGGAAGAGCACCTGACACCCGGAATATGGAGGTCCCGCCCCCGCCTCCCTAGTGGGATGGTCCGGGCTTTTGGCAGGGTGGGTTTGTGGTAGTGGTGGGCTTGGAGTTATAGTTGCGGTGTTGGTAGTGGCCTGCGGTAAGGTATAACGCATATAGGAACTGGTGTTAGTGATGGGGATAATGATACTGGTATACTGATTTTACTTTATCATGGCGCAGATTTTCGTCCTTTTGTGACATTCTCGTCGTCTAGTGGCAGAAAAAGATAATGCTGCAACTCATCTTTTCCATAAAACTTCTGTGTGACCATTATAATATCCATAGCGTTAATCTATCGTTACAGCTCCAGCATTCAAGTTGAAGAGATGGCAGTTTCAGGTCCAATTTGTTGTTGTTGATCAACCCGGTCTGTCTCGCCCAGTAGACCCATCAACCGCAGGCAGGCAACTGTCCCTGCAGGGTCGTCTCGTGCAATGAACCAATGTTCCCTTGCGGCTGGCAGTGCCCCGCTGTTGCGAGGCGGGGGATAAAATGCGGAGGTTTGGTTCCTTTTAGTTCCTGGTTGGACGCCGCATTAGCGTCTCCTCCAAGGTAACGGGGGCACCATAGTAGGCTCCGTACCACCCAGTTATTTGGTTAAATGTTTACCACTCAGCCTGCCACAGTGTAGAGCCACCTGAAGTGGAAAGAAAGAAGAGAAGATAAAAACTGACAGGATTAGATGATGGATGGATGGGTGGAAAGAAAAAGCCGAAGTAGGAAGAGAAGGACGGCAGACACAGGGATACGGTGATAAAGGTGAAGGAAGAAGTAGGCAACACTACATGAAGTGAGTGGATGATGGTCGCCACCACCGTCAAAACCAGTATAGTAATAGTGATTGTGGTAACTTGTGGTGGTAGTTGTAGTTGTGGAGCTGCGTTTGGTGGTAGTGGCTGTGGTGTTAGTAGTCTGTTGTTGGTTATGGTGGTGATAGTATTTGTGGTGGTGTCTCTTTTGGGGGGCGGGGGTAGTGGACTTATGTGATGGATTTATGGTACTGTTTTTGGTTGATGAGTAGTGACAATATTGTGGTAGTGGAGGGTGTGCTGATGGTAAGATGATGGTAATTTGAGACCACATCTATCAAAACCAACTACTACTCATTCCATCAACCCTTTCACCTCGATTTTCTGTTCGTTAACTATAATAATTTCTTTTTCTTTTTATTCTGACGCTGTCCTTGAACATTTCCATCACACCTGCTTGGCTTCACCTGACAACAGTACCTGAACCTTTGTCTTCAGCTTATCCACCACTTATTCCTTCATCAACTCATCACATTAAATTCAACATCATCCACCCCACGAAGAGCTCCTTCCCTTCAACAGTCAATCAGTATCCATGAACTCATCCACCTTACATGACAAGCAACTTCATTTTTTCCAAGTCCAGCTCAAGCCACCCTCACACTCTCTGCCACACCTCTCGTCAAGCTCATCTACCTCAGCCACCCCTCCTTACCCCATTTCAACCTCATACACCTGCACTGCACCCACGTCCACCTTACACACCTGCCTGTTCATCCCACACACCTGCGTCACCCACGTCCAGCTTACACACCTGCCCTGAATTTCATCGCACACACCTGCGTCATCCCACGTCCACCTTACACACCTGCTGTTCATCTCCCACCTATACCTGTTCATCTCACACACCTGCGTCACCCACGTCCACCTTACACACCTGCCTGTTCATCCTCACACACCTGCGTCACCCACGTCCACCTTACACACCTGCCTGTTCATCCCACACACCTGCCCTGTCCACTCACACACCTGCCTCATCCACGTCCACCTTACACACCTACCTTACCCACATCCACCTTACACACCTGCCTCACCCACGTCCACCTTACACACCTACCTTACCCACATCCACCTTACACACCTGCCTCACACACGTCTGCACCTTACACACCTCCTGTCCACCTCACCCACCTACTCGTATCTCACCCACGTCCACTTCACACACCTGCCTCACACAACTGGTTCACTCACGTCCATCTTACACACCTCCTGTCCACCTCACATATCTACTCATTGCCTCACGCACGTCCGCCTCACACATCTGCCTCACACAGCTGTTTCACTGTTTCACCCACGTCCACCTTAAACACTTGCCTCACACATCTGCCTCTCCCACCTCACACATTTGCCTCATCCACCACACACATTAGCCTCATCCACCACACACACCTACCTCACCCACCACACACATCTGCCTCACCCACCACACACACCTGCATCACCCAACTCACACTCTGCCTCTCCCATCACACACACCTCCCCTCACCTTCCACACACATCTGCCTCTCCCACCACACACACTTGCCTCTCCTACCACACACACTTGCCTCCTACCATACACACTCTCCTACCTCACACACCTGCCTCACCCACCACACACACCTGCTTCGCCCACCGCACACACATACGCCTCACCAACCACAGACACCTGCCTCACCGTCCCCACACCCCTGCCTCTCCCACCAACCACAATTGCATCTCCCCACCCCCACTCTTGCCACACCCACCACACACCCCTGCATCACCCACCTCACACTCCTGCTTCTCCCATCCACACACACCTCCCTCACCTTCCACACACATCTGCCTCTCCCACCACACTCACTTGCCTCTCCTACCCTTACACACCTGCCTCACCCACCACACACACCTGCTTCCATCCACCACACACACCTGCTGCACCCACACCACACATACCTGCTTCACCCACCACACACACACACACATGCTTCACCCTCCACACACACCTGCTTCGCCCACCACACACACACACGCCTAACCATCCACACACACACGCCTAACCAACCTCACACACCTGCTTAACCCACCACACACTCTTGCCACACCAACCACACACACCTGCTTCACCCACCACACACACCTGTTTCACCCATCACACACACACCTGCCTCACCCACCACACACACACCTGCCTCACCCACCACACACACACCTGCCTCACCCACCACACACACACCTGCCTCACCCACTACACACAGACCTGCCTCACCCACCACACACACACCTGCCTCACCCACCCCACACACCTGCCTCACCACCCACACACACACCTGCCTCACCCACCACACACACCTGCCTCACCTCCTGAATAGTCCTCACACATCACTTCAACATTTCCACCACACACAACTGCCTCACCCGCCACACACACCTGCCTCTTCCACCTCACACACCTGCCTCTTCCACCGCACACACCTGCCTCGCCTATCACACATCTGCCTCACCTACCACACACACCTGCCCTTACCCACCACACACACCAGTCTTGCCCACATCACTTCAGCATTCCCACCGCACACACCTCTCTCACTCACCTCACACATCTCTGCCTTATCTAACTGCCTCTTACCTCTCCGTCAACTCATCCATCTTATCCATCCCACACCTGCCTGCACCTTCTGTCAGCCACAGCTCCAGAGAATAATAGGACCATCTAGGCCACATCTTATCAGCCAGTGATGAATTAGTGTCCCCCTGGTGGTGTCGGCGGCCCAAAGTGATGAACGACTCTCCCCATTAACTCCACAAAAACCATTGATGAAATATGCTGCCCACTCAACTTTAAAGTGTATCTCGTCAAAGCATTAATCCCCCTTCGTTAAGTTATTGTATTTTAGGTTATTCTTGCTTTTCTCCAGACGATTTTACGACCGGTCTCCTTAGATATCATTTTTACTGACGGAGAGTGTGAAGGGTATTGGCAGCTCCTCCAGGTCAGAAAGTCCCTACTGAGTTTAATTAAATCACCTGGATGTTGCAAGCTTGAATTGTATATCATTATAGGAAAATGGTTACCGGTAATCCAGTGGTGAAGGATTCCCTGGATTACTACACACACACACACACACACACACACACACACACACACACACACACACACACACACACACACACACACACACACACACACACACAAGCAAAATGTGCTGTCGAACTACCTGCAAGGGTAGTTTCTCAAGGTATTAAGCTCTGGAATACGGTGACGTCATTTACCTTGCTATATCCAGGTGATTTTATCATGTACAGGTAAATATAAAAGTCCGCTCGTCTCACCTGCCTTTTCCTCAAGGATTCGGAGATGGCACAGTGAGACGTAGTGGACAAAGGTGCATTATATCACCGACCGATGAGCGATATTTTACGCCTCAGTAAAACAATACCTCTTATTCAAGCGTCTGTAAATCCCAGTGATGAAATTGAAAGGAAGGACAATCGAACACTTTTCAGAATTCGCCTGTACCGGTACCACCTTGAAGTGATGCTCGTTTAGGCTGAACTCCACCAAAGTCAGTGATGAAATATGCTGCCCAGCCAACGTAGAGATATAGCTCATCATTATATTAATACCTTCCAGCCCACGGACGTCATCTGTATTTTATTTTTACGGACTCCACGGACGTCATTTATATTTAAGTTTTACGGACACCACGGAACGTTCTTTACATTTGATATTTGCTGACTCAAGAGAGATTTTTACGCCTTCAAACGAGCTTGAAATGTGCTGCCTCGTCAGTTAAAATCTTTAATCCCAGGACTTTATTTCTTCCTTAGTCATTTCCAACGAGATTTTTATTTCCAGTGATTTGAAGTTGTCGAACTAACATAACGTGAAGCTAACGTAGGTCGGGACATCTCCAGTAACCAGACGATTTCATTCATCTGAGAGTGGCCATAGGAGCAATGAACACTGGTACCACTAACCCCTTGTATGTTCCGAGAATAACTCTAGCATTCCGTAAAAGCTAATGTAAGAGAGTTTTTTAAGCCAGTGATTCGTAAAAGATCCTTATAGTGAAGATGTAATTCCTCGTAAGACGATGATGAATAAGGTCAAGAGCCTCCTTGACGTGCCGCTCATCAAAGTTGTCGTAGTCCACTGCGTAGCTGCCTGACGTATTTTGATTGTTTATTCTTGCTACCACCAGACTATTTTATTCGTTTTAAAGGTTTGTGTGTGTGTGTGTGTGTGTGTGTGTGTGTGTGTGTGTGTGTGTGTGTGTGTGTGTGTGAGAGAGAGAGAGAGAGAGAGAGAGTTGTAATTTTTCGATCGCAGATATGTACATCATCAGGAAGCACAACAAAATACTATGCTCTCCCTGTCTATCCTAGAAATGTGTATTTTAGGTATGACGGTATAAAAGTGCTGGGAATTGTTCAGATGGAAGAAATTATGCTGACGTTGATTAAAAAGTCTATCTATATCTATCGACTAATCTTCTTAGTCAGTCTTGCTGTCTGCTACCTAATCTTCTGTTACTCTCATGAGGCGGGTGAGTTTCCGGAGCTAGGCGGCCATGGTCTTTTTCACCTTCACTTGGCCCATATTTTTCATCCTTTTTTTGCAGCCTATGTCTTGTAGCTCAGTGGCAGAATAAGACAATACTGCGGCTTTACACAACATCCTCTTAGCACTTCTTAGTGACTTGCACCATGTTTTAGTGCTCATTTAGGCTATTGTTTCGCCTCCAGTATTCCAAGATGGAGAGATGGCAGTTTTAGGCCAGGTTTAGTTTAATAAGGATATAGTATCGACAATTTAGGTGAGAGTGAGCAGTCTTTCGCCTTTTGAGTGGTCTTATATAAGCCCACTACCACAACCACTCCTCGGATTTAAGTCCTAATGGGTTTACATACGACTGGAGCAACTTAACCCACTGTACCACCAGGCGCCTGTTTGGTCATATAGGTTATCACCCAACGTTTTAAGTGATTTCCTGAGCCAAAGAAACCTTGTCGCATGTCACTCAGCGTAGAATCATCCTGATGGTAACGCTAAATCGAGTGAGTGGATGGTGGAGGCTTAGTCTGCCACACGGGAATTATAGAAAGGACTGTAGGAGTTATGAGGGAAAAAACAAAAGTACACGAATGGAAATAGTTAAGTGAAATGTTGACCCGAATTTAGCGGCATCATCCATTATTCAGGAAGCTCGATTTATTTCCCGGTTCTAGTTTTGGTGTCACAACTGCCATAAATAAAGCGTACCGTATTTTTGTTCATGAAAGACTGTGTTCATTGCTAGGGCACACACACACACACACACACACACACACACACACACACACACACACACACACACACACACACACACACACACACACACCCTTCTGCTACCCAAGTAATTTAAGAAAAAAAAGAATATGAAAGCTGTGTCAGTAGCGTAACCCTTTCAGTATCAGCAGTTCTGGTATGCATCTCTTACTTAAACCAGACGATTTTATTCAGCTGAGAGTGGGTCATAGGAGCCTTAGCGTTGATACAAGCGTTGATACAGTTATCATTTACCTTCTCATGGTCAGGATAACTCGATTACTCTGTTCCAGCTAATGACAGTCGATATTTTTCTTTTTCCTTTCTCTTTTTCTCACTAACAAAATGATGGTTAGTAGAACAAGGAGAGCGAGAATGAGAGTGATGACAGTGATAATGGTTGGTAAAAAAAAGATAAGAATGATAACATTTTTGCATATCACTGATGCAGTATATGACGAGAGAGAGAGAGAGAGAGAGAGAGCTATAATATGAGAAATAAACAGCTAAGGAATAGACGCAAGAAAGCCCTTCAAGATTCACAGCTTATTGCGGGTAATTTCTCATATTCTGCCAAAATTTTCTGCATCAGACATTTCTATTTCGCCATAATGTAAGAATTTATAGAAATACATCTGTGCCTATACCTGTATTTTATTCAGTTTTCAGGCAGTATACTCCTAGCTCGCTTCATTCGACGCCCTGTATTTTCTCTACAGTAGTTATGAAAATATGTGAAGGGAATCAGTCCTAGCTTTCATGTGTATCAGACGCGTTTACAGCAGCAGACACATTTTAAAAATATAATTCTTTTCTTTTTACCATTTCACCCAGTTTCAAAAGCTTCTACATTATAGCGACAATTTCCATCAAGCCTGCTTCAAATATTCTGCCACAGCTTTTCTATATACCAAAAACCTGCATCAAATATTCTGCCACAGCTTTTCTATATACCAAAAACCTGCATCAAATATTCTGCCGCAATTTTCATATATACACCCAAACCTGCGTCGTGTTATGGGGTAAATCGGCCCGGCCACTGGTCCCATCTGACACCCCACCCGCCTCTCAGCAGTCACATTGGCGGTGGCTGTGACGGTGGCACTTGAGGTAATGCGGCAGGGGTATGGCGTAGATCAAGTAAAGGCTGACACACAACACTGGGCTTGACTATCCTGTGAACACGTAGCGTCTACACACATCACACTTGACTTCTACACACCCCACACTTTACTTCTATACACTCCACACTTGGCATCTACACACTTCATACTTGACTTCTACACACCTCACAGTTAACGTCTACACACCCCACACTTTTTTTTTTTTTTTTTTTTTAATAACAGAACGGAGGAAGGAAAAACAAATGGGAAAAAAAAAATCCATACACCAGATTACTGGTGTCCTCTATTCATAAAATATCTGTAACAGTTAGACTTGAACAGTTGTGGGTTGAAATTTGGAGAAAAACAACTCTGGGGAAGCGAGTTCCAGAGAGATGCAGTTCGGAGAATGAAAGAATTCTGATAGGCAGAAGTTCTGCAATATGGTTGAGTGACATTCCAGTCATGAGCGCTACCAGATGCCCGTGTAGCACGAGGGAAGGCATGGAGAGGTGGCACCATGGACGCAACTTCGTCTGAGCATTTGCCAAAAAAATATCTGTAAAATAATGCAAGGGAGGCAACATTCCTTCTTACTTGCGGGGGAGGTAGTTTATATGTAATGGCAGGGTTGTTAATGATTCTAACAGCTTTATTCTGAATTTTGTCTAGTTGTCTTAATGCAACCTCTCCACAACCATTCCACAAGGGTGAGCAATATTCAAGCTGAGAGCGCACATGACTCTTATAAATTATAGCTAACTGTTCATCGGCGAAGAAGTTACGGACTCTGTACAATAATCTACACACCCTACACATATAGACAGTAAGCCATTGAAACCAGAGACGTTGATTTTCCATGTTCTAGTCGGCTTCAGAGTAATCCACTTTAAGAGGCGTTCAGAAGAAAAGTTAGTGAAGGCCACATGTAATAATCCCATTACCCTGTGGATTTTTCCCTCTAGATAACTTCACGTTACTTAATTCAATTCATGTGTTCCCTTTAGTAGTGACAGTAAGTTGTAACTGCTCTCTCCAACTCGAAATATTTACTCTAGGTCCTTATTCTCGTCAGGTAAGGAAACTCCCAAGCATCTTTTCCATAGCGACTTGATTTGCCATACTGCGCAATTTGTTTTTCGTTTTGTGATATTTACTGCATTCGAACATCGATATAATATGCATATACATACAAGATAACAGTAACGCGCCATGTCCAGAAATAATATGGTAAGGAAGAGGTGTTAGGATCTACATTAGCCGACCAGGACACGGGCCTAGCGTGAATACAAGCGTCTGAAGATGGCAAGAATTTAAGATGGTTTACGTCTTGGGGCTTAATAGGCTACACGTCCACTCCAAGAGAGGAAAGAGGGGGAAAAACATAGCCCCTGCCGTAGTTCATTCACGGTAGTTCAAATGCGACAAAACTACAATCCACAACACTTGACAGTCTGTGTAGATACACATCACGCAGTCCTCCTCCTTCTCCATCATCCTATTCATCAGTGTTATCGTGATTCTCTGTATCCTGTTCCACCTCCTCCTTCCCATTATCATCATCATCATCATCACCAGCATCGTCACCCAGTGCCTCTTTCTCATTCCCAATACATACACATCATGAATGGCCGTATCCTAATCAGAATACGGTACCTTCTCATTACGTCCACCACAAATGAGCATCGTGGCTTCCCGTATCAGTGAAGCCTTAAGAAGTTAGTTGGACCTCGGCATTCTGTCAGCAAATCACGGCATCAGTGGAAATCGGTCATTGCAAAGCAGAAAAAAAAGTTATTAACTCTTTCAGCTCTAAAATCTGTCATATCAAAGCAAAAAGTACCATTAACTCTTTCAATGCGGTAAGTTTTTTTTTTTACGGCTCGACGATTTTATTCATCCAAGGAAAAGCCCAACTGTATTAAGTTTGTCATGGTCGTGACAACTCTTGTATCGTATTCCAGGTGATGTCAGACAACTTTACTCAGCTGAATTTTTCATAGGCGTCTGCGAATGTTACGCTGATGAGGACTTTATCTAACCCTTGTAGTCTGCGTGTTTTCTAAGTTATAAAATCGTCTGGAGGTAGTAAAAATGATACACGTCCTCGGATAAGTGTTTTAGTATACAGAGTGATTTTTTGTTTGTTCTGGGGACGGCTCAGTTAGTTTTATCAATGTTGACCATTCGCTTATGCGTTTCCTACTGTCATTGCCACACCCACACCCACGCCAGCAGACTGAGCCGTCCCCGCCACACATAAGATACGGCCATGTGCGTCTACTGTAGTGCAGTGCTATTTTCGGCCCTGCACAATGCCATTACATACCGGTATGATATTCTGGCTTCCCGTAACAGTGAAATTCGAAGAGGCTGAGTATGTGTGGTTATTCCCTCAGCCAGTGACGGTATCAGTATATTCTGTCATCATCATCATCATCATCATGTGTCCTCATTATATTCAACATTATCATCATCATCATCATCGGTATCGTTATTGGTATCGTCGTCGTCCTCGTCATCGTTACCTTTTAACACACACACACACACACACACACACACACACACACACACACACACACACACACACACACACACACACACACACAGAGGATGAAGTGAGGCAGTATGCAGAAGACATCATCATCATCATCATCATAACGAATTAACTTGTTTCCATCGGCTTAGGATTCCTAGTAACTCTCTTCCTTAGCCATTAATTTTACCTCTTATATTTTATTAATTTCCTCAGCCAACCGTCACTCATTACAAACCCAACAGCTACTGGTTATTTATTATTGGTTTGGATTTCTGGTAGCTTTCTAATGGTCGGCCAAACTCTAGGATTCCTATTTTATCTAACAGAGTATATTTAGCTAAACGTAAGACATAGCAGATTTAGGCCCGTATTCTCATCGGTTAAGAAAGCTCCCAAACACTGTTTCCTAAGCGATTTACTTTGATTATTATGCCTTACTGTCCTTTTCTATGCTATATAAATCCTTCCAGTATCGCCATACTCTGCACCAATAATGTACGAAATGATATTAACCACCCACATCAAAAAAATAAATCGCTAAGGAAAGGATGTCAGGGATCTGCCTTAACCATCGAGAATACGGGTCTAAACGTTAAGCTAAGAAGGGTTTTTTGAGCATACAGATAATGTTTACATGTTTCGATTTCTTCGAATAGGGGAGCAAATATGTGATTACTGTTACTAGACTTGTTATAATTTGCCTATATGTTACAACACATTATTATTCGCATATTTGTTACTAGACTTATATTTATTCGCATATTTGTTACTAGACACAATTATTCGCATAGTTACTAGTTATTATAATTAACACTAGACTAAGTTTTTTTTTTTTTTTTAGGTAAGTCGTGTTCTCTTCCTGCCATACTGCAAGAGTTGTAAGTATGAAGGTACACTTAATATAACACTAAATAATTAATCTAAATGGTAATGGCTTAGACATCCTATACTCTGTTCACTTTACCTTGGCCTAAAATTGCCATCCCTCCATCTTGAATGCTGAGTTATAGCAATCGATTAACGATAGAGTATGATGCTAGTCACGAAGAAGTGCTGCGGGCAATATGTAGTCTCAGTATTGCCTTTTTTTCTGTCACTGAGCTCCGTGAAATAAGCTCCAAAAGGATGAAAATTTAGGCCAAGTTAAAGTGAATGAAGTATAGACAGTGGTACAGCCGGCGTCAATAGCCCTATCGCTTTTTTTTTTTTTTTCTTTTTTTTCCTCCCTGGAGTTTGATAATCAAGGTCGTGAATTCGTAGCAGCCGACAGCGATGAACTTACTTGGCCACAGATCAGCATCATCAGATTCGTTGCTGTGGATTCCCCTCCACTGACTTTCAGAGTTCATGGAGAGAATGGTAGGAGAGGCGACAGGAGTTTTGACGGCGACTGTACATATAACGTTCATCGATGTAAATATAGATCGTTTTGCTTACACTCAATGGAACTGGCACATCTCTTAAAATATACTAAGACTTGGTTGCATGCTGTTCGATGAGTCCGAGTTAAGAGGTAGGAATGAGTCTCCTTAATTACTAGGCAAATTATTATTATTATTATTATTATTATTATTATTATTATTTACTACCACCACCACCACCACCTCCACCACCTCCACCACTTCTACTACTACTACAACTACTATTACTTCTGCTACTACTACTACTGGTTTCATCTGGCCATCATCTAAGCGGAAATGGGTTAGGAATCTTTGGCGGGTCAGAATATAGGGTGTAGGTAGTGAAGTAAATGTCAGGAGAACAAAGAGATACCGATAAGAGATAACAGGTCAGATCTGGACTGTCTTCCTCAATCCGTATTTCCCTCTGCCTATGACCTCCAGTCTTTTAAACGTGATGTGTCCAGGCATCTCGAAATGAACGTGTCTAAGTTCTGTCTGTCTGTCTGTCTGTCTGTCTGTCTCTGTCTCTGTCTGTCTGTCTGTCTGACTCTGTCTGTCTGTCTGTCTGTCTGTCTCTGTCTCTCTCTCTCTCTTTTTTTTTTTTCTCTCTCTCTCTCTCAAGTGTACAGGCTTCTTTCCTCTAGTTCCTTCTCCTTTGCATCAAAATAAATGAATAAGTAAATAAATAAAAACAGATCCAGCATACGCAAGCAGTATTTTATTGTGAAGGGCCAGTCACAATCACATGCATGCGTGACTGACGAGGAAAGCGTTCACACCTTCCCCCCGACCACAACACTCAACCATCACTTTGTAATCCACGTCCCTAATTAAGTTTAAAATGGAAAATGACGGGAGAAGAGAGGCAGACACTGGACAGCAGACATGGGGTCTGTTACTGGGTTTCTATTACTATTACTCTTAATTTCAATTGCTCTATTATATTACTCTTACAGTTACTTTAGTGGTCATCTATTACTATTACGTGGTCATCTATTAGTATTACTATTACTATTAATATATTATTTATGATAACAGTACCGGTATTAATTAAATTGAAATTGGTTTTTTATTTTCATTATCGTTTTGGAGGCTGTTCCTCTGAATGCACAAGTGTGTCTAGATCACCTGGTGGCCTGTTGACCACTCTCCATTCTGCACGGTCTCCTGTGGTGTACCTGCAACTTGGACAGCAGCCAACAGGTAACCAAGGTGAGAAGGCTGTGTTTATTGATTATGGTAAACGGTATTAAAGAAGTGTCTGTAATGGGAAAGTAATATACAATTATCTATTACTTTGCCTTCTATTACTATTACAATTACTATTACAGCCGGGAACTTGTGATCTATTACTATTACTATTACTTTGAAAACCCTGTAATAGTCTATTACTATTACTGTTACATATTACTATTACCCCGTGTCCGCTGGACAGTTAGAAATACAGTGCTACTATTATTATAACTCAAGGTAGGTATGCATCCACTCTGTTCACCATAACTTGGGTTATGATTGCCGTCTGTTCATCTTCACCGCAGTGTTGTAACGGAATTTAGCACTAGAATTTGATGCAAGTCACAAAGAAGTGCAGTGGAAACGATTGTAGTGTCGTTGTATTGTTGTCTTATTTGGCCATTGAGCTTGAGGATAGAGGTTGTGTATGACCACAAAAACCGTGATTAATTTCATTAAGAGATCTCTTCATTCATTAAGAGAATTTAATCTAGGATAATTAACTGATAATCTTGTAATCCATTTGATTATTGCCCTTATTTAAATGTGGCCAATTATCTAGCTGTCCATCTATCTCTCTCTCTTTTTCCAACTACAGACTGAGACGTGTGTGTGTGTGTTTATTTATATACCGGTATATATCTACAGTATATCTATCTATCTGTCTGTCTGTCTGTCTGTCTGTCTCTCTCTCTGTCTCTCTGTCTGTCTCTCTAATATGAGGGCCGTGAGGCAGGGAAGCATCTTTTTGTTTACTCGTCCTATGAAGGCCGATCGAATAATTGAAAATTGAATTTTCATGTCCACAGAGTTTTGAAACTTTGGTAGAAGTTACCCCATGTGCACCAACATATACCGGTGGTAGCAGAGAGTATTCCTGTACAGTGCTGAATATCTATTTATTTAATCAACTGTCTATGTCTGTATCAATATATGTCCGTGCCTTATTTGTGAAACTATATTTATCTCTCTGTATCTTTCTTACTCTTTGCATGCATTATCTATATATCTTTCTACATGTCTGTGTATTATAAATCTCTCTGTCTATATATAAAAATATCTGTTTCTGTATCATTCGTCTCTCTCTGTATTTTTATAAAGGCTGTCTGTTTATCTTTTTAATGTCAGGTGTCATCATGATGGGCTGGCCAGGAACAAATCGTCTCCACATCTCCCTGTCCTCGGCCATCACCCTGCCCTCCTTCCATATCATACCACACACTTTCATAAACCCCTCCACCATCACTCTCTTTCATGTACCACTCCACCTTAACACCCTATTTCATACCCCTCCACCACTCCATTCTCATGTATCCCTCCACCACATCACTCTCATATACCCCTCCACCACACCACCCTCTTTCATATACCCCTCCACCACACCACTCTCTTTCATGTACCCTTCCACTACACCACTTTCTTTCATATACCCCACCACCACTCCACTATCATTTATATACCCCTCCACCACATCACCCTATTAGCCCCACGCATGTGGGAATACTTAGCCTTTTAAGCAACATTGACGACTCTGTTAATTTATTCTTCATGGCTCTTGTCCTCGACAAACACGTCCAATTACCAGTGAAGTTGGAGTAGCTTCCTTTCTGTTTCTAAGGCCTGTGTTCTGGTCAGTTCATTAGATTTTTTAGCGTTTGTTTCCTTCTATGGATGTATCTTTTTTTTTCTAATGCTAAGGTGGGTCCACACCAAATGCTAAGAGGCTCTAAATAGTAGCAGTAATAGTCTGAGAGTAGGAAAAACAGGATATAAATAAATCTGTATGTTTGACGGCAATAAAATGGAAGGACAATGGGACGCTCTAGTTATCTCCTCCGTCTTAACCTCGCCCACTTGTGTGTGTGTGTGTGTGTGTGTGTGTGTGTGTGTGTGTGTGTGTGTGTGTATCATTTTGAGGACGTAAGAGAGAGAGAGAGAGAGAGATACAAACCGAAAACTCAAATCAAAGAGAGCCCGTGTCGCCTTTGAAACATTTGTCATTCATAAATATAAATAAATTCATGTTGGCAATAGTATGACAAAGCGAGTTGCATTTGAGTATTAAAAGTGGCTCAAGCCTTTATTATTATTATTATTATTATTATTATTATTATTATTATTATTATTACTCCTCCTCCTCCTCCTCCTCCTAAGCTTATTACGCATATTGTGCCACTGTTCAGGTATCATAATTATATAAATATAGGTAATTTTAAATTTTTTTTGTATGCTGATTTAACACACACACACACACACACACACACACACACACACACACACACACACACACACACACACACACACACACACACACATGAAAGTTATCCTTGCATGTTTTATCGAAGTAGCTAATACACTCAGTAGATTAACATAATTTCCATCTCATCCTGCCTGCTATTCTCTGTCCATCTCTACTCACCCTCAGCTAAACAAAACTAGTTAAACAAGTCTCACGATAGCTGGCATAGAGTGGTAAAGTTGTCTCGACCATACGCTGGGTAATGTTAGTCTACTGTAGTCCTTTTATTCAAACTAGTCCAGGTATTCGTCCTTTGGCTCCTTATTTCACATAGCCTAGTGACAGAAAGTCAGCAATGCAGCTTTCTTTACTGGCACTTCTTCACGACTAGTGGCACATTCTGCTGTTGACTTCTTATTGCAACTCAGCATTTGAGATGGAGAGATGGCGGTTTTAGGCCATGTTAAAGTTAAAGTAGTATATAAATAACATAGATTTCTTCGACAGCGAAATAAAGTCACGAGATGTTAACATTAGTCGAAACCCGATACAAGAGTTTTCCTGACCCTGAGTCGGTTTATGAAGGAGTTTCTCTCTCTCTCTCTCTCTGTCATTTTGCCGGTTGTTCGAATATACTGTATATAATTTTTAACTGCCTGTTGATATATATTGCATCTCGTCTTTATATCCGGGAGTGTATTGTGTGTGGTGGTGGTGGTGGTGGTGGTGGTTGCGGTGGTGATGATGGTAAGGTATTAGTAGTAGCAGTATTCGTAATAGTTGTATTCGTAGCAGCATCAGCAGTAATTGTAGTAGTAGTAGTAGTACTACTGCTAGTAGTAGTAGTAGTAGTGAGAAGAGGATAGTAGTGGATGGTAGTCGTGGTTGTGGGTAATTGTGGCAGTGATTGTTGGTGGTGGTTGACCGATGATGATATGGGTGTTTGTAGTAGTGACTGGCTGTAGTGGTTGGTAGATGGTGGTGGTAGTGATGGTGGTTGGGTTTGTGAATCACAGATAATTACGCATGGAGAGACTACGAGATTCTGCTTATATATATATATATATATATATATATATCACACAATTTGCTATTAAATTTGACTTTCGACTGCTGTGAACAAGATATATAGTTTTTGTTTACCTTGACTGTGAACAGCAGTGGCAGTTGATATTTTGATGTTACAACACTTATGCTTTACTGACACTTAATTGAATTAAAAAGGAGTCAGGTGAAGTGAAATATGGTTAACCTGGCCTTGAGAAAGCTAATGACGACAATATTAACAGTTAGAAGCGTATGTCTCACTTCTAGCTGAATCAGATTGTGTTACGAAGCATTATTTCCTGAGAAGGTTAGTGGTGACAGTATCAACACCGGCTTCTTTGGCTCACTCTCAGCCAAAAAAGAATCATCTGGTGTTAGTTGGAATTGAATGCTAGAGTTGTGCCGACCAGGAGATGGTTAATAATGGAACACAAACATGGATCTTGTTTAAAAAGGGACATATGATTGGAAATTCCATCTTAGCTTGAGCACGTAAATCGTAACAGCCATTCCCAGGTTACCCTCTTAGAGTTTTACCGGCGAGCCTCGAGTTGTACCGTAGAGATTCGAGTTGTACCGTAATGCCTCGAGCAGTATCGTAGATCCTCGAATTGTACCGTAGAGCCTCGAATTGTACCACAGAGCCTCAAGTTGTACCACAGAGCCTCAAGTTGTACCGTAGAGCCTCGAGTTGTACCATAGAGCCTCAGGTTGTACCGTAGAGCCTCAAGTTGTACCGTAGAGCCTCGAGTTGTACCGTAGAGCCTCAAGTTGTACCGTAGAGCCTCGAGTTGTACCGTAGAGCCTCGAGGATAGGCTACCGTAGTCGAGTACAGTTAATGACAGAGGATCAGTCTACTTCCCTTGGTGCCATTACTTGATAACCTCCTGTCACTTTGTGGGAATCGAACCTGTGCATGGTCACTACGACTGGCACATTCTAGCCGCAACACCACAAGTTGCTTATCAAATTTCAGGTCCTGATTAACCTCCCAGCACGTAGTGAAGGAATTAACACCAGTACAGTGACGTTTTTGCTAGTCTTACAGTCCACAGAACGTTTTACTCAGCTCAGAAGACAGATTTCCAACTGGCGAAGGTTTATATAACGTTAAATAATCACGTAAGAAAAAGAAACGGATATTTGCTAAGCTCCTATTAATTCGTCGGAAGTAGGAATAAACCAACACAGACGTAATCGTAATAATGATATTGTCCTGCCGTACTGTACTCTGTTACTCGAAGTTATCCTAAAATTGCCATCTTTCCATCATAAATACTGCGTTGGAACAATAGATTAAAGAAGTGCTGTGAAAAGGATGCAGAGCCATAGCGGTGTGTGTTTCTGTCTCTGAGCTACGTGAAATAAGCTGCGAAAGGACGAAAATCTGGGCTAAGTTAGAGTAAAAATAGTATAGTTTCCCAAGTTGGCTAAAACTGTCTGCCTTTAACATGAGGAGGATAAAGCAGACATGTTAGAGTAAGCATAGTGTCCTGCATCCCTCCTTGAACTTTTACAGTACTAAGCCTAATAAAATTGTCTGTCAGTGGCAAGAATAAAATAAAACACCTCACTAGTAATTTTGTCTGAGCTGAGTACAACCGTCCATAAATAAAACAGATGCAATGGAAGTAAAGACATAGTGTCCTGCATCCTTCCCTCAGCATTTCCTCAGCTCAATAAAATCGTCTTTCGGTAACAGTTGTGGAATATAGCACGTCATGGCTATAAAGATAGAGTTTCCTGCATCCCTCCCCCTTCCCCTCCCTCTAAAATTTCCCTGCAACGAATTGACTCTGCCAATTTGGGTCCCGGAATGGCCGTCCACTAGTACGCAATTTCGGCAGCTTCAACTGTTCTGCCTCCTCCTGTTTGTGCTGTTTGATGTGAGTACTGAGGGACGCTGTGTGTGGACTACGGTGCTTCCCTAGAACCCTTTGCCTCCATGCTGGGTAGTCCTGTTGTCTGGGTGGCTATGCTCTGGTCACCTTAACTTGACCCAGATTTTTGTACTTTTGCATGTTATTTCACGAAGCTCAGTGACACAGTAAGAGAGTGCTGCTTCTCTACATCCTTTCCATAGCACTTCTTCGCGAAAAGCGCTATATTCTACTATTATTGTTACATCTGAGCGCTCACGATCGATAGTTGGCAGTTTTAGGCTAGGATTAAGTGAAAAAGTATAGCATGTGGGTAGGTTCTGCAGACTGCCCTTAGTTAGGCCAGGGTACTTAGCTTGTGTTGATTGGACTATGTTACGTACGGTTAGGTGAGGTTGGGTTGGGTTAGGTAGGGTTCGGCTTAGAGTAGATTATGTTTACTAGGTTATGTTGTATATGAGTGATAAGGGACTGTGTATTGTGTCGGGTTATAATGACGGTATAGTACGTAGGTGAGTTGCGCATAGTAAGAGTATTGGTCAGGGCTGAATAGTGTGTGGATAGTTTGTTTTATCAGCCATTGGGGAGAAACTATGTGTTACGCTCATGGGTGGGCTCTTAAGTCAGCACGTGGGAAGGTTCTGTTGTTGTGTTGTCCCTGTAGTTTGTCGGTTTGGTTAGGTTTTCCCACTTAGGTTTCCTTAGGTTAAGTTGTGATGGGTTTGGCTGAGTTAGATTAGGTTGTGTTGTGCTGAGTTAGGGTATGTTGTGTTGTGCTGAGTTAGGTCATATTGTGTTAAGTTAGGTTGTGCTGTGTTGTGTTCGGGTAGGTTGTGTTGAGTTAGGATGTGTTGGGTTGGGTTGGGTTGAGTTAGGTTAGGTTGTGTTGTGTTGGGTTGGGTTGAGTTAGGTTAGGTTGTGTTGTGTTGTATTGAGTTGAGTGGGTTGTGTTGAATTAGGCTGTGTTGGATTAGGTTATGCTGAGTTAGGTTAGGTTGTGTTGTGTTGCTGTGTTGAGTAGGCTGAGTTGTTTGATGTGGGTGGTGAGAGGGTCGCTTAGGCTCCTTTGTCGCTGTGTAAGGAGCGTATAATTATGTGGTACGTGGGTAGGTTTGGTTGTTTTTAGGCAGTACGTTTGCAGGTTGTAAAGTCTGTGCACGGGTAAGCTTACTGTATTTACCTACGTGTTGGAAGCGTAGTACGAGGGTATGACACTAATTGGTATGCCCGATTAATTGGTTTGTGTACTGAGACGTCTAGACAATTAGCGTGTGAGACTGGGCCAGAGAATATGGAAGGAATCGTACAGGAATATTGCGTAGGAGATGAACGAGTGCAGAACACCCCGACTGAGATAGAGATAATATTAACTTTTCTGTTTTCTGACTCGATTAGCATTTGTAGTCGGTGTCAGAAAGATTTAAATAGGATACCCGTTCAGTACGATAAAGTCTTTTGCATGATATTCAGGCTGCATCTGGATTTTTTTTTCTTATGCTCATAAAGGACTAACCAGATATCGAGGACTAAAAAAATACGTAGTTTTTATCATCTCTCCACCTCGCCCTCGCTCTCCCTATCCTTCTTTCCAAGTCAGTCTCATACCCTCTCCTAGTCAGTTTCTCACCACCACCACCACCGGCATCTCTATCAACATCCTTTTACCTTTTGAGTACTTTGCCAACTTAGAATGTTCACGTGGGTACCTTCGCACTTTTTTGTTCAGTGCAAAGTAGATTGATCCGTAGTATTTTTGTTTTTGCTTTTTCTAGACCATTTAATTCCCCTTCTTATAAACTTTTCGAATTGGAAGAGTTAGTTATAGATTCATTGACCTAACTATTTTTTTTTTTTTTTTTTGGGTGGGGGCTCCTAACCTGAATTAATTTACAGAAGAAAGGATGAAATTGAAACAATGCCGCCAGACTGAAGGGATTATTGGGCAGTATTCTTATCTTTGGTGGCTCTGGCCCGTCTTTTCGCTGGGTAAGGAAGCTCCCTATCACCTCTTCCTTACCGATTTAATTTTGGGTAGGGCTGGGTAATATTGTTTTGTACATTATTTATCCGGAGTATGGTGATATTAAAATGATTCAAGTAGCACGGAAGAGGATGACAGGGTGTAATAAGCAAGATAAATCGCTTAGGAAGAGGTGTTAGGGAATTTCCTTAGCTGACGAGAATTTGGGCCTCTATCACCTGCTCCCTATCAGTTTCTCACTCCATATTGCACTTGTATGTTCGCCTGCCTGATGTTCTTGCAATTTGTTTCAGTATCTCGGTGTTAGTATCCGTAGCATCTGTTTCGTACCGATTTATTTTGCATGTTACAATTTCACCTTCACTTGTATGTCAATATCTTTTTAATATCGAAATCCCTTCCCCTGATAACCCATAAAAAGGGTGCTAAGGATTAATATGCAGAATAAATTGCTAAAAAATATAAAATACGGAATCCCCAAAGTAGCTTAGTCTCGTATTCTCGCCGGTAAAGGTAACTCCCAAACTTCTTTTCCTAGGCGATTTATTTTGGTTATTACTCGTTATTAACCTCTCTGTGTCATTTAATTCATTCAGATATTACCATACTCTCTCTATCTGTCTATCTATAGCCCAGCGCCCTAATCCTGCGAAGGGTAGCCGCAGACAAAACACCTTCAAGTCGCTCTGTCACCCACCATTTGACTGCCCTCCCCCAAGCTCACTCCCACCGTGTCCAAAAATGAATCCCTATGGAACAGGTGCTAGGGAACTTCGTTGACCGACAGAGAATATCAGGGCGTAATATGCAGAACAGAATATCAAGGCTGCAGAACAGAGCAGAATATCAAGGCGTAATATGCAGAACAGAATATCAAGGCTGCAGAACAGAGCAAAATATCAAGGCGTAAAATGCAGAACAGAATATCAAGGCGTAATATACACAACAGAATATCAAGACGTAATATGCACAACAGAATATCAAGGCGTAATATGCACAACAGAATATCAAGACGTAATATGCAGAACGGAATATCAAGGCGTAATATGCACAACAGAATATCAAGGCGTAATATGCACAACAGAATATCAAGACGTAATATGCAGAACGGAATATCAAGGCGTAATATGCACAACAGAATATCAAGGCGTAATATACAGAACGGAATATCAAGGCGTAATATGCACAACAGAATATCAAGGCATAATATGCACAACAGAATATCAAGGCGTAATATGCAGAACGGAATATCAAGGCGTAATATGCACAACAGAATATCAAGGCGTAATATGCACAACAGAATATCAAGACGTAATATGCAGAACGGAATATCAAGGCGTAATATGCACAACAGAATATCAAGGCGTAATATACACAACAGAATATCAAGACGTAATATGCACAACAGAATATCAAGGCGTAATATGCACAACAGAATATCAAGACGTAATATGCAGAACGGAATATCAAGGCGTAATATGCACAACAGAATATCAAGGCGTAATATGCACAACAGAATATCAAGACGTAATATGCAGAACGGAATATCAAGGCGTAATATGCACAACAGAATATCAAGGCGTAATATACAGAACGGAATATCAAGGCGTAATATGCACAACAGAATATCAAGGCATAATATGCACAACAGAATATCAAGGCGTAATATGCACAACAGAATATCAAGGCGTAATATGCACAACAGAATATCAAGGCGTAATATGCACAACAGAATATCAAGGCGTAATATGCACAACAGAATATCAAGGCGTAATATGCACAACAGAATATCAAGGGGTAATATGCGCAACAGAATATCAAGGCGTAATATGCACAATAGAATATCAAGGCGTAATATGCACAACAGAATATCAAGGCGTAATATACAGAACGGTATATCAAGGCTTATGCAGAACAGAATATCAAGGCGTAATATGCAGAACAGAATATCAAGGCGTAATGTGCAGAACAGAATATCAAGGCTTATGCAGAACAGAATATCAAGGCGTAATATGCAGAACAGAGTATCAAGGCTTATGCAGAACAGAATATCAAGGCGTAATATGCAGAACAGAATATCACTACGCTGACGGGAATGCGGCTCTTACGGGACTAACCACTTCACCCCCATGACGCGTGTGTGTGTTGCTGTATTCTCGCTTCCCCTTCACGATTTTCTCAAGTTCTGGAGAAAGTCTAGTGACGGGGTTGGGAACAGTCTGCATTAACGCATTCACAATCTCTCTCTCTCTCTCTCTCTCTCTCTCTCTCTCTCTCTCTCTCACCGGAATAAAGTCATCTTTTCATAGCAAGAATACAAAGAAAAAAAAAACGTCATTAGATTGGGGATGTTTAAGGTGTACTGCACACTAATGATAAACTATTATAGGAAGAGGTATCAGGAAGCCTCTTAAGTCCATGAGAACAGGTGTACCGTATAACATAAGGAAGCTGCTAAGCCCCCTAGAGCAGGTGTAATAGTAAATAAGGAAAGGAGGTGTTGGGGAGCCTAGTAAATGCACTGTGCAATAAACAATAATTTCATAGTAAAGAAGACGAAAGCAATGGTGCCAGGGAGCATCCTAAGTCGAACAGAACAGGTGTACTCTGCGGTAAAGAATACATAATCTAAGGAAGCTGTATCAGGGACCCTCCAGAACCCACGAGAACATGTGCACCAATCAAAAATAATGGACAAGAGGTGTGAGGGAGCCTCCTACACCCACGAGAATAAAGTGTAGTATATAAAAAGAAAGCTAAGGAAGATGCGTCAGAGAGCCTCCTAAATCCACCAAAACAGTTGCTCTAAACATAAAGAATAAGGAAGATGTCAGGGAGTCTCCTAAGTCCGCCAAAATTCTCGGCACTTGGTAACTTCACATGCTGGTAACTTTGCCTGAACTACAACGAGAGAAAAGATCCACAAAAATTGCACTCTTATTTACACTGACATCAGCGGCTGGCGTTGGAAAAGTGTAAATTGGACCAAACTCGAACATAAAGTCAAATTTATTTCTCCATGTAACCCGGTGGAAAAAAAAAATATCAATTGTGGGTGATTTAATTAATGTTTGAAATTCAGGAAACAAGTCACATAAACAAACCAGGATGTTGAAATTGTGTGGCTTTTGTGACATGTCGTGAAGTGCAAAATACGATAATCACGATTGTCACTTTAACTCTCTCTCTCTCTCTCTCTCTCTCTCTCTATTATCATGATCGTCGTCCTTCTCCTCTTCCTCTTGAATTCTTCCCCATCCACTCCTCTCCGTTTCCTCTTTCTCTCTCTTCTCTTACCTCTCATCATCATCATCATCATCTCTCCATTTTCTCCATCACTTGTCTTTCTTCTCTTCCTCCTTCCTTACTTATTTCCCCGTTTCATTTCTTCGCCAGTTTCTTTCTTCTTCTTCTCTTCTTCCTCTGTCACTTCTCTCTCCTCTTCTTTTTCCTCTCTCCTCTTCTTTTTCCTCTCTCCTCTTCTTTTTCCTCTCTCCTCTTCTTTTTCCCCTCTCATGTTCATTCACTCCTCTCTCGTTTCTCCCACACTTCATTCCTCTTAATCTTTTCTCTCTTGCTCCCTTCTCTTTCTTTCTCCACTCTTTTCCTCACTTTTACTCTCCTCTTTTTTCTCTCCCATTCCATTCCCTGCCTCTCTCTCATCCTCTTCTCTCCTGCACATTCACCTTTCTCCTTTCCTGTCAACCTACCCCTCTTCCCTCGTGTGTCCTCTTCCTCTCTGATTATCCCTCTCTACTCCTCCTCTCTCCACCTTTCCCTTACCTTCTCCTCTACTGTCTTGTCTCTCTTCCTCCTACTTATTCCCTTATCACCTTCCTCCCCTCTCATCATGCCTGTTACCCTTCTCCTCCTCCTCATCATCATCATCATCATCATCATCATCATCATCATCATATTTTAATCCTCTCCTGTCCCTTTGTGACTGTGTCTGAGCGCCTGAAGGCGGAAGACGGAACACATAACAAGTAGAACACACACACACACACACACACACACACACACACACACACACACACACACACACACACACACACACACACACACACACACACACACACACACACACACACACACACACACACACACACTCTGCTTAAAACAACGCCTGCGTTTGCTCCGCGAGCGCAGGTGTAACAGGCAAAGGTCAAGGTCATTTTTCTCTTCAATCATACTTCCACGATAGGTACAGCCGTGGGAGGTTATGTGTGTTGTATTCTTGCCAAGAGCGGTATTATGAGGCTGTGCGTTGCCTTCATAATAGAGAATATTGCAGTGTTTACTATTTCGTGTTACGCATGATGGCCTGCCCTCCCTCCTTCGTGTTCCCTCACCCCTCTCCTCCCTCTGGTGTTTGTCAGTCTGTCCAGATGACAGTGTTCGGCGTCATTTGAGTTGAAACTGTGATGAGTGTATGTGTACGTGTGTGACTTCAAATATTGCTTATTTCGCCCTGAGCTTCACCCAGGTCGACTCACAAGGCTGTATTTGGATTTTGTGATAGCCGAGGTATACAGGCGCAGGTCGTACAGTATGAGTGAAATACAAAGACTGCGACGGGAGATTACCTGATGCTGGTGGGGAAAGGTACAGCTGTCATGGGGTTGGTGTTGCGGTCATTTGTTAACACTTCACAACGATGGTCTAGTCTATAATATTAACTCAACACTTTCCTTTTAGAAGACGCTCTGGAAACTCGAGGAGTAAAAAATAGCCTTCATTAACCCCCTTCATCTCAAACTGAAGAAAACTGTCAATAAGTTGCATAGCATTTTTTCATGATTTAAGCTCATATTCACGTATTAATCTCTTGTTACAGCTCAGCATTCAAGATGGAGAGGTGACAGTTTTAGGTCAGGTTAGAATAAAAGGACTACAGTATAGTTTAGGAAGCACAGCACCAAATGACCGTCATATGATTGGGAGAAGTTTTTCGAAATAAGGGGGGTGGGTGAGTAGACACAGCCTTCATTGTTCCTTCACTACCAGTTGGCTGAAATCGCTTGTTATCAGCGGGAGTAAACCACCAAAAGACGTCGTTGTATAGAGACAGTTAAATGGGTTGGAAAAAGAGAATCGTCAGTGCTGGACTAACTCTCTAATGGTCATGTCTTCAGTATTTCATGCCAAGTAAAGCCAGATGATTTTAGTGTGCTGAAAAAAACACAAAATGTCATACTCTCACCATTAACTCTCCTGAATTGACAACTCCAGTACTGTATTCCAGCTGACGTCAGACGATTTTATTCAGCTGAGGGTGAGTCATAGGAGCCTGAGAGTGTTAATCCGTCACCATGAATCATCTAATGGACGAACATTTCCATTAGGCAGTTTTATTGAAGCTGACGACAGACGGTTTTGTTAGTGGAGAGAGAAGGCTATATTTGATCTCTCCACCTTGACAGTGTTTTTAAAGTCATATATTATGTAAAGGTAGCAAGAGTTCATTGTAAAGTGCGTCATCGGAGTGAAGGGGCTAACGCTTTCACTTCCATTATGCTTTGTATTTTAATTTGATGTTTGCTTTTTTTTTTTCATCCTTCAAGCTGGAGGCCTTAGATGTAGTCGTTATTAACTCCCTTTTCTACCTGTTTTTTTTTTTTTCTAAGCTGGATAAACTCATCTGGCTGTAGAAACACACACACACACACACACACACACACACACACACACACACACACACACACACACACACACACACACACACACACACACACACACACACACACACACACACACACACACACACACACACACACACACACACACACACACACACAGATAGATACACTTTGCGCGTCAAAATCTTTAGGATGTTACTGACTGACGGGGCCGGTCCTTGAGATGTTTCCCTGCATAGAAAAAGCCATTATTGTTTTATAACGGGTTAATGGGAATTTCTTGAAACCTTTAGGCTGAATAAAATCCTCTGTGGCAGTGAATGGTAAATACACAAGACGTCATGAAACTGAAGGGGAAAGTAGACACTATATTTTAACCACTTCACTGCCAGACAAATCCCTAAGGCTGGAAAGACCGTCTAATCGTAGTCAGAATAACATAAAAACAAAGAAATGGCAGTAAAGGTTGTAAAAAGTATGCCTGAGCTGAGCTACAGCAGGGCACAAAATGGAACAATGGGATGGGGAGAGTTTCGGGTTGGAGTGAGAGAGGATTTGCGAGGAAGGGAGGCAGATAGTTGTTCAAAGTTATGACTGGAAAGGGGGAATGGCATGGATTCGAAACTGGGAGAATGGGATGGGAGTGAAAAGGACAGAGTAGGATGGAAAGCGATAGAACAGGGGTCGCTGTCTTCTCGTCGACTTTCCCCACCAACTTTCGCTAATCAGTTTATTGCTGTATCTGGTAACAAGCACTTCAGTCAGTTTAGAGCTAATAGTAAAGGAAAAAGTAAAAATTAATAAAAAAGGACGATTTGTGATATTAGTTAAATGATATGGAGGCTTCTTTAATAAAAAAAAAAAAAGTCGGGATTTCAGATAAATAGCCTACCTTTCCTGGCATCGGGCGACTTGAGTAAAATCTGTCAAACTTGGTCTTTGATGCTCGTGGTGCTTCCTGTAGTTTGTTCACCTTAACTTGCCGGAGAGTTTCGTCCTTTTGCTGCCCATTTCCCGTGACTCAGTGGGAGGAGAAGGCAGTAGTGCAGCTCTATATCTTTTCCATAACACTTCTTTGTGACTGTTCGTTCATCTTAACATGTCGGCAAGTTTGTTTGTTTTTTTCTTTTGTAGTTGAATGGCAGAAATGAATCATACTGCGGCTGTGTTTTCCATAACAGATCTTCGTGACTAGCACCATATTATAGTGGTAATCAGTTGTTACAGCACAGTATACAAGATGGTGAGACTGCTTTTTTATACATAAAGTGAACAGGATATAGTCATCACTGAAACCAGATCTGTGCACGATATATAAATTGCCATTGGAAAAAAAAAAAGGCCTGCCTTCAGATATTTTCCTCTGCTCTGTCGGACTGGTAATTTGCGTGCGAGTAAGAGTGACACATTTGTTTTGGGTGCGAGGTAATGTGCGGGGGATGATAGAGGACATTGTTATCTGGCAACATCACTGAAAAGAGGCACATTAAAAAGGCATTAAGAGGGAGAGGAATTTCGCGTACACTGTGATTTCCGCCATTGTGTTGTTGGTGATGGTGTGTGGACTGGGATGAGGCCTGGCACTGCCGCTGATGGCAGAATTAACAACACTCGTTAATGCTGAGTCGTACAAATGGCTGGCTGGATTGTAGGTGGAGTTAGTTCCCCCGCCACCCCTGCCAGTGTTTGTTTTTATCCACCCCCTGAAGCAGGATGGTATCATTTGCGGCAGCTTGCATTATACCGTTGCACGAGATTCAGCCTGTGTGTGTGTGTGTGTGTGTGTGTGTGTGTGTGTGTGTGTGTGTGTAGTAGTAGTAGTAGTGGGGTGTGGTGTAGATTGTAGTGGATGTGGTGTGGTGTGGTGTAGTGGATGTGGTATGGTGTGGAGTAGTGGATGTGGTGTGGTGTGGTGTGGAGTAGTGTTGTGTGGTGTGTGCTGAATGGTTTGGTGTGTTCTGGTGTGTTGTGTGGTGTAGTGTAGTATGGTATGGCATGGTATGGTGTGATGTGGTGTGGTATGTTAGGTATTGTACAGTACGGTGTGGTGTGGTGGTTTGTGGTGTGGTGTGGTGTGTTGGGTATTGTATAGATAGTGTGGTGCGATGTGGTGTGGTGTGGTGTGTTGGGTATTGTATAGATAGTGTGGTGCGATGTGGTGTGGTGTGGTGTGTTGGGTATTGTATAGATAGTGTGGTGCGATGTGGTGTGGTGTGGTGTGTTGGGTATTGTATAGATAGTGTGGTGCGATGTGGTGTGGTGTGTTGGGTATTGTATAGATAGTGTGGTGCGATGTGGTGTGGTGTGTGGTATAGTGTGGTTTGTGGTGTAGTGTGGTGTGGTGTGGTTGAATTCAGTAGCACGCCAGTTAATAATTACGTTAGACTCTCGCCTCTTGTTTCTGTTTGCTCACCCCTCTCATTTCAAGAGGTACTCAAGGATGGGGGGTGGGGAGGAAGGCAGGGAGGTGGAGGAGATAGAGGATGGGGGGGAAAGAGAGGGAGGAAAAGAAGAGGAGGGAGAGGGGGAAGGTAGGGAGTGATGGAGAGGGAGAGGGAGCAAGGAGGTAGGAAAGACTAGTTTTTTAATGTTCCCCACTGATTTTTTTTTTTTTCAATTCAGAAGAGACGTCTGGCAATGAAGGTGTTTATAAAGTCTATATCTAACCCTGAAATTCGAAAGGTTTGTGCTAAGAGTGGATAAAATCGTGTGAAAGCTGCAAGAATGTGAAAAGTAGAAGAAAGGAAATAGACAGAGACAAGGATATGAAATGGGAGTGGAGGGAAGGTGGCCAGGTAGGGGAAGGAAAGGTAGGCGGGAGGCGAAGGAGCGGTAGGCAGGGAAGTGAAGGATAGCTGGGCAGGGAGGTGGAGGAAACTTAGACAGGGATGTGGAGGGAAGATAGACAGGGATGTGGAGGGAAGATAGACAGGGATGTGGAGGGAAGATAGACAGGGATGTAGAGGGAAGATAGACAGGGATGCGGAGGGAAGATAGACAGGGATGTGGAGGAAAGGTGGACAGGGAGGTGGGGGAAAGGTAGACAGGGAGGTAGAAGAAAGACAGACAGGGAGGTGGAGGAAGAGTAGACAGAGATGTGGAGGAAAGGTGGACAGGGAGATGAAGGGAAGGTAGACAGGGAGGTGGAGGAAAGGTGGACAGGGATGTGGTGGAGGAAAGGTAGACAGGGAGGTGGAGGAAAGGTGGGCAGGAAGGTGGATGGGGTAGAAAGGGAAGGGAGAACAAATAGGTAGGCAAGAACGGGTTGGAAACGTAGAGAGAAGTAGGAGGAGGAGGGAATGGGAGGGAGGGTGTGCAGGAAGGTTGAGAGAGAGAGAGAGGGGGGGGGGTGGAGTCAGGTTGAAAAACGTCTGAAGGCTGGAGCTGCTCAAGAAATTATTCTTTCTTATTTTCCATCTTAATTTGACTCATTAAGCAGGAAAGACGGTCAGGATGATAGGAGGCAAGGAGGCCAATATGTGTTTTTCAGCTTACATATTAAAATCTTGCTACCTGCATCTGATATTGCTTTACCTTGGAAGGAACTAAACAATCCCTCTACTGGACAAAAGGTATATTCTTTGTTACGTTCATCTGATTTTATTTTGCCTAGAACACAGAATCTTCTCGGAATTATAAGGGAAAGGTACTCAGCGTACTACCCTTCGCCTACAGGCTTATTGTAACGATCCCCAGGAATATCCCAAGTGCAAACTCACGAAATTGCCTAACACCGTTAACGATGGTGGATGGTGTGCACTATAAGAGTACCGGCAACTCCTTCAGTTCAGTGACGCCCCCCATCTCTCTCTCTCTCTCTCTCTCTCTCTCTCTCATTTTTATTAACTCCAGTGCATATTATGCTGTTTAGGGGGGCTTTGTGGAACTGTATGGGTTAGATACAGCCTTCATTAACCCCTCCACTAATTACAGGCCTCCCCTTACGCTGAATAAAACCGTCTGGTGGTAGCAAGAACAAAAATAAAACCAGTACAGAAATGCTAGGTAGATGCGGGAACTTCAAGTCTGTAATGTGGGACTTCTCTATAGTTGCTGAAGTCTATGGGAATGAAGCGCCTCGTTCCCGAAATGTTGTTTGTGAGTGACAAATGGACAGGGCCGTTCCAAGAGATGCTCCCATAACAAAAGTACGTCCTCGGATTGAAGGGGTCTAAGAAGAATTTTCGTGGTGATATCTCTCACAATGCAGCGGCCCTTCCTTATCGAAAAGAAAAATTGTCTCGTAGTAGTTAGAATAAAACAAAAATATACAGGATGGTCCATATATAACGCCACTCTTAACCTCTGCCTGGCGATTTCTTGCGTGTTGAGGGGACGGCACAGTTAAGTGTCTATTCTGCATCTTTAATTAATCCCTGTTGCAACTACCACACCAGCAGACTGAGCCGTCCCCTCAACACACGAAATAGCTACTGCCAGGTGAGTTTCCAATGGGGCGCTATATATGAACCACCCCGTATATCGTAGTGAAGAGGTTAGCACTGACACACACGCATATTTTATCGTATTTTATTCCAGCTAATTCCAGACGACTTAGGTCAGGTGGAGGTGAGTCATAGGAGCCTGAGAGTGTTAATACTGGTATAACTATCCCCTTTATTGTCGGGAAAACTCCAGTATTCAACGATATTTCAGCCAAAGCCAGACGATTTAATTCTTCTTGGAATGAGTCATAGGAGCCTGAGTGCTAATATCATGTCCGAAATGTGGAAGAACATACTGCAGTTAGTGCTCTGTTTATGTCCAGTGCACTTGTACAGTTGTTTTCAAAAGTTCCATTCCTCTTCCATTCTGTCAGTAGCTCATAACGTTGTATTAGTTTTCGTAATTAAGAATAACAGTTAGTTAAGACTAACTGTTTAATCAACCAAAGTGATAATGATGACTATGCAACTGTACCCACACTGACATGAAGCTGTGGGATACTGCATGTCAGGAGGAGTAACGGAAGTTTTGCGTGGAACTGTACATTTAATTTACTGAAATACCTGTGTTCATAAAAAAGCCAATTAGCTTAATGAAATCCATATTGTCCCTGGAGCTAATAGGGTATCTATATTGGTAGCCTTGCCTCGTGCCTTTTAAATGTCCTGTATTTTCATAACTATAAACCAATTTAGGACGCAGTTAGTTCGGTCTTTTATGATACTGGCGCAGGGTGATACAAGTGATACACATAACACCGTGGCGTTAATGAGAACACATATCACCCTCCAAACACAAATGACCCACCCGTAAAAACGCGTTAAACATATATGAAAACTGACCTAGGGTTGTTGTTGCAGAAAGTTGTTGATGCAGAGTCAGCAACGCATTCACCACCACCACCACCACCACCACCAACAGCCACGTAAAAAAACATCAAAAACAACATAAAAAAGCAACGACAACAGCTAAAACGAAATTCATCTTGACCCGTTATCTCATCAAAGGTTGAAGTGAGATTGTTACTGAAGAGTAACACCGGTCTGTGTGGCCGAGCAGACCCATCTACCGCAAGCAAGCAGTCCCTCCTGCAGACCCATCCTGTTCAGTGAACCAGTGTATCTTTTGCGATACACGGCGCCTTGCTACAGTGAGGCATGGGAAAGAATGTGGAGGTTTAGTTCCTGGATGGACGCCACATTTGCGTCTACACCTAGTTAACATGGGCACTCAAGTAGGCTCCAGATCACTCGTTATTTGGCTGTATGGTTACCACACAAATTGTATATGGATTCCTTGGTTACGGGAAACCATTAGGTTTGTCGCGGAATGTAGAGCCTCCCGCCGTGGAAAGAAGAGTAATAAAAAGTGGCAGGAAGGATGGGAAAAATAAGAAGGCAGGGGACCAGACATAGAAAAAGAATGATTAAGTTGAAGGAAGAAAGAGGCAGCACCACATCACGTGAGTAGATGATGGTCGCCATCACCTATCACCAGTGAGGTGAGTTAGGATCCAGAAATAATAATAATAATAATAATAATAATGATAATGATAATAATCTGTTTATAGTCTAGTCCTTTCTAGTGTCATCAGGAACGTAGGGGCCCGGGGCAAGGCAAGGGTGACCAGCCTCGCCTGACCCGACTGGTATTTACAGTTTGTAAAAAAAAAAAAAATTACGAAACCCTTATGGGACCCATCCGATTGGAGCGCTGGGACCCACTAATCCACCTGGCGTTTCGGTTGTACTGTTTGGAGGCCACCAAGCGAGGTGAATGGTTTTCTGTCACTGAGAGTAGTCACGTTTAGGTTGTACTACATCGAGTAAGAAGATGGTTGGTGAACATGATTCAAAACAAGTATAAAGAAAGTATGGAAGTGGAAGAACTATAAGCATTTTGTCCAGTGAAATGAGCCATAGTAATAATAATAATAATTGTAATAAAGTCTGGGCACAGGCAAGGGAAGGAGGAAGACAACCTCTTCGACTGCTGGTTTTATTCTTACTGCCTCGTTAATAAACAGCCAACCCTTTCATCAGGTCGGTTTGATAACCGACAGATTCGAACAAAGTTCGACACAGGATGAATTCTTTTCTTAAATATACATAAAATGGGAAAAAGGGCAAATGGCGGACATAGCATGGCATAGACATAGCATGGCATAGACATAGCATGGCATAGACATAGCATGGCATAGACATAGCATGGCATAGACATAGCATGGCATAGACATAGCATGGCATAGACATAGCATGGCATAGACATAGCATGGCATAGACATAGCATGGCATAGACATAGCATGGCATAGACATAGCATGGCATAGACATAGCATGGCATAGACATAGCATGGCATAGACATAGCATGGCATAGACATAGCATGGCATAGACATAGCATGGCATAGACATAGCATGGCATAGACATAGCATGGCATAGACATAGCATGGCATAGACATAGCATGGCATAGACATAGCATGGCATAGACATAGCATGGCATAGACTTAGCATGGCATAGACATAGCATGGCATAGACATAGCATGGCATAGACATAGCATGGCATAGACATAGCATGGCATAGACATAGCATGGCATAGACATAGCATGGCATAGACATAGCATGGCATAGACATAGCATGGCATAGACATAGCATGGCATAGACATAGCATGGCATAGACATAGCATGGCATAGACATAGCATGGCATAGACATAGCATGGCATAGACATAGCATGGCATAGACATAGCATGGCATAGACATAGCATGGCATAGACATAGCAGCAGATGGGATACAGCATTGCATAGACATAGCATGGCATAGACATAGCATGGCATAGACATAGCATGGCATAGACATAGCATGGCATAGACATAGCATGGCATAGACATAGCATGGCATGTTAATTTATTAGACATAGCACATAGCATGGCATATGACATAGCATGGCATAGACATAGCATGGCATAGACATAGCATGGCATAGACATAGCATGGCATAGACATAGCATGGCATAGACATAGCATGGCATAGACATAGCATGGCATAGACATAGCATGGCATAGACATTAGCATGGCATAGACATAGCATGGCATAGACATAGCATGGCATAGACATAGCATGGCATAGACATAGCATGGCATAGACATAGCATGGCATAGACATAGCATGGCATAGACATAGCATGGCATAGACATAGCATGGCATAGACATAGCATGGCATAGACATAGCATGGCATAGACATAGCATGGCATAGACATAGCATGGCATAGACATAGATTGGCTATGACATAGCATGGCATAGACATAGCATGGCATAGACTTAGCATGGCATAGACATAGCATGGCATAGACATAGCATGGCATAGACATAGCATGGCATAGACATAGCATGGCATAGACATAGCATGGCATAGACATAGCATGGCATAGAAATAGCATGTAATAGACATAGCATGGCATAGACATAGCATGGCATAGACATAGCATGGCATAGACATAGCATGGCATAGACATAGCATGGCATAGACATAGCATGGCATAGACATAGCATGGCATAGACATAGCATGGCATAGACATAGCATGGCATAGACATAGCATGGCATAGACATAGCATGGCATAGACATAGCATGGCATAGACATAGCATGGCATAGACATAGCATGGCATAGACATAGCATGGCATAGACATAGCATGGCATAGACATAGCATGGCATAGACATAGCATGGCATAGACATAGCATGGCATAGACGCCAGCATAGCATAGACATAGCATGGCATAGACATAGCATGGCATAGACATAGCATGGCATAGACATAGCATGGCATAGACATAGCATGGCATAGACATAGCATGGCATAGACATAGCATGGCATAGACATAGCATGGCATAGACTTAGCATGGCATAGACATAGCATGGCATAGACATAGCATGGCATAGACATAGCATGGCATAGACATAGCATGGCATAGACATAGCATTGCTATAGCATACAGACATAGCATGGCATAGACATAGCATGGCATAGACATAGCATGGCATAGACATAGCATGGCATAGACATAGCATGGCATAGACATAGCATGGCATAGACATAGCATGGCATAGACATAGCATGGCATAGACATAGCATGGCATAGACATAGCATGGCATAGACATAGCATGGCATAGACATAGCATGGCATAGACATAGCATGGCATAGACATAGCATGGCATAGACATAGCATGGCATAGACATAGCATGGCATAGACATAGCATGGCATAGACATAGCATGGCATAGACATAGCATGGCATAGACATAGCATGGCATAGACAGAGCATGGCCTAGACATAGCATGGCATAGACATAGCATGGCATAGACATAGCATGGCATAGACATAGCATGGCATAGACATAGCATGGCATAGACATAGCATGTCATAGCATGGCATAGACATAGCATGGCATAGACATAGCATGGCATAGACATAGCATGGCATAGACATAGCATGGCATAGACATAGCATGGCATAGACATAGCATGGCATAGACATAGCATGGCATAGACATAGCATGGCATAGACATAGCATGGCATAGACATAGCATGGCATAGACATAGCATGGCATAGACATAGCATGGCATAGACATAGCATGGCATAGACATAGCATGGCATAGACATAGCATGGCATAGACATAGCATGGCATAGACATAGCATGGCATAGACATTAGCATGGCATAGACTTAGCATGGCATAGACATAGCATGGCATAGACATAGCATGGCATAGACATAGCATGGCATAGACATAGCATGGCATAGACATAGCATGGCATAGACATAGCATGGCATAGACATAGCATGGCATAGACATAGCATGGCATAGACATAGCATGGCATAGACATAGCATGGCATAGACATAGCATGGCATAGACATAGCATGGCATAGACATAGCATGGCATAGACATAGCATGGCATAGACATAGCATGGCATAGACATAGCATGGCATAGACATAGCATGGCATAGACATAGCATGGCATAGACATAGCATGGCATAGACATAGCATGGCATAGACATAGCATCTCATACGCAGAGCATGGATTAGACATAGCATGGCATAGACATAGCATGGCATAGACATAGCATGGCATAGACATAGCATGGCATAGACATAGCATGGCATAGACATAGCATGGCATAGACATAGCATGGCATAGACATAGCATGGCATAGACATAGCATGGCATAGACATAGCATGGCATAGACATAGCATGGCATAGACATAGCATGGCATAGACATAGCATGGCATAGACATAGCATGGCATAGACATAGCATGGCATAGACATAGCATGGCATAGACATAGCATGGCATAGACATAGCATGGCATAGACATAGCATGGCATAGAACATAGCATGGCATAGACATAGCATGGCATAGACATAGCATACATGCATAGACATAGCATGGCATAGACATAGCATAGCATAGACATAGCATGGCATAGACATAGCATGGCATAGACATAGCATAGCATGGCATAGACATGGCATAGACATAGCATGGCATAGACATAGCATGGCATAGACATAGCATGGCATAGCATAGACATAGCATGGCATGTTATGTGTAACATAGACATAGCATGGCATCAGCATAGACATAGCATGGCATAGACATAGCATGGCATAGACATAGCATGGCATAGACATAGCATGGCATAGACATAGCATGGCATAGACACTTGTAGCATAGACATAGCATGGCATAGACATAGCATGGCATAGACATAGCATGGCATAGACATAGCATGGCATAGACATAGCATGGCATAGACATAGCATGGCATAGACATAGCATGGCATAGACATAGCATGGCATAGACATAGCATGAACATGCATAGACATAGCATGGCATAGACATAGCATGGCATAGACATAGCATGGCATAGACATAGCATGGCATAGACATAGCATGGCATAGACATAGCATGGCATAGACATAGCATGGCATAGACATAGCATGGCATAGACATAGCATGGCATAGACATAGCATGGCATAGACATAGCATGGCATAGACATAGCATGGCATAGACATAGCATGGCATAGACATAGCATGGCATAGACATAGCATGGCATAGACATAGCATGGCATAGACATAGCATGGCATAGACATAGCATGGCATAGACATAGCATGGCATAGACATAGCATGGCATAGACATAGCATGGCATAGACATAGCATGGCATAGACATAGCATGGCATAGACATAGCATGGCATAGACATAACATAGACATAGCATGGCATAGACATAGCATAGCATGCATAGACATACCATGGCATACTCTTAGCATGGCATAGACATAGCATGGCATAGACATAGCATGGCATAGACATAGCATGGCATAGACATAGCATGGCATAGACATAGCATGGCATAGACATAGCATGGCATAGACATAGCATGGCATAGACATAGCATGGCATAGACATAGCATGGCATAGACATAGCATGGCATAGACATAGCATGGCATAGACATAGCATGGCATAGACATAGCATGGCATAGACATAGCATGGCATAGACATAGCATGGCATAGACATAGCATGGCATAGACATAGCATGGCATAGACATAGCATGGCATAGACATAGCATGGCATAGACATAGCATGGCATAGACATAGCATGGCATAGACATAGCATGGCATAGACATAGCATGGCATAGACATAGCAGTGCATAGACATAGCATGGCATAGACATAGCATGGCATAGACATAGCATGGCATAGACATAGCATGGCATAGACATAGCATGGCATAGACATAGCATGGCATAGACATAGCATGGCATAGACATAGCATGGCATAGACATAGCATGGCATAGACATAGCATGGCATAGACAGAGAAATCCAGTCACATAGCATGGCATAGACATAGCATGGCATAGACATAGCATGGCATAGACATAGCATGGCATAGACATAGCATGGCATAGACATAGCATGGCATAGACATAGCATGGCATAGACATAGCATGGCATAGACATAGCATGGCATAGACATAGCATGGCATAGACATAGCATGGCATAGACATAGCATGGCATAGACATAGCATGGCATAGACATAGCATGGCATAGACATAGCATGGCATAGACATAGCATGGCATAGACATAGCATGGCATAGACATAGCATGGCATAGACATAGCATGGCATAGACATAGCATGGCATAGACATAGCATGGCATAGACATAGCATGGCATAGACATAGCATGGCATAGACATAGCATGGCATAGACATAGCATGGCATAGACATAGCATGGCATAGACATAGCATGGCATAGACATAGCATGGCATAGACATAGCATGGCATAGACATAGCATGGCATAGACATAGCATGGCATAGACATAGCATGGCATAGACATAGCATGGCATAGACATAGCATGGCATAGACATAGCATGGCATAGACATAGCATGGCATAGACATAGCATGGCATAGACATAGCATGGCATAGACATAGCATGGCATAGACATAGCATGGCATAGACATAGCATGGCATAGACATAGCATGGCATAGACATAGCATGGCATAGACATAGCATGGCATAGACATAGCATGGCATAGACATAGCATGGCATAGACATAGCATGGCATAGACATAGCATGGCATAGACATAGCATGGCATAGACATAGCATGGCATAGACATAGCATGGCATAGACATAGCATGGCATAGACATAGCATGGCATAGACATAGCATGGCATAGACATAGCATGGCATAGACATAGCATGGCATAGACATAGCATGGCATAGACATAGCATGGCATAGACATAGCATGGCATAGACATAGCATGGCATAGACATAGCATGGCATAGACATAGCATGGCATAGACATAGCATGGCATAGACATAGCATGGCATAGACATAGCATGGCATAGACATAGCATGGCATAGACATAGCATGGCATAGACATAGCATGGCATAGACATAGCATGGCATAGACATAGCATGGCATAGACATAGCATGGCATAGACATAGCATGGCATAGACATAGCATGGCATAGACATAGCATGGCATAGACATAGCATGGCATAGACATAGCATGGCATAGACATAGCATGGCATAGACATAGCATGGCATAGACATAGCATGGCATAGACATAGCATGGCATAGACATAGCATGGCATAGACATAGCATGGCATAGACATAGCATGGCATAGACATAGCATGGCATAGACATAGCATGGCATAGACATAGAAATCCATAGACATAGCATGGCATAGACATAGCATGGCATAGACATAGCATGGCATAGACATAGCATGGCATAGACATAGCATGGCATAGACATAGCATGGCATAGACATAGCATGGCATAGACATAGCATGGCATAGACATAGCATGGCATAGACATAGCATGGCATAGACATAGCATGGCATAGACATAGCATGGCATAGACATAGCATGGCATAGACATAGCATGGCATAGACATAGCATGGCATAGACATAGCATGGCATAGACATAGCATGGCATAGACATAGCATGGCATAGACATAGCATGGCATAGACATAGCATGGCATAGACATAGCATGGCATAGACATAGCATGGCATAGACATAGCATGGCATAGACATAGCATGGCATAGACATAGCATGGCATAGACATAGCATGGCATAGACATAGCATGGCATAGACATAGCATGGCATAGACATAGCATGGCATAGACATAGCATGGCATAGACATAGCATGGCATAGACATAGCATGGCATAGACATAGCATGGCATAGACATAGCATGGCATAGACATAGCATGGCATAGACATAGCATGGCATAGACATAGCATGGCATAGACATAGCATGGCATAGACATAGCATGGCATAGACATAGCATGGCATGAGCATAGCATAGCATCATAGCACCGCATAGACATAGCATGGCATAGACATAGCATGGCATAGACATAGCATGGCATAGACATAGCATGGCATAGACATAGCATGGCATAGACATAGCATGGCATAGACATAGCATGGCATAGACATAGCATGGCATAGACATAGCATGGCATAGACATAGCATGGCATAGACATAGCATGGCATAGACATAGCATGGCATAGACATAGCATGGCATAGACATAGCATGGCATAGACATAGCATGGCATAGACATAGCATGGCATAGACATAGCATGGCATAGACATAGCATGGCATAGACATAGCATGGCATAGACATAGCATGGCATAGACATAGCATGGCATAGACATAGCATGGCATAGACATAGCATAGACATAGCATGGCATAGACATAGCATGGCATAGACATAGCATGGCATAGACATAGCATGGCATAGACATAGCATGGCATAGACATAGCATGGCATAGACATAGCATGGCATAGACATAGCATGGCATAGACATAGCATGGCATAGACATAGCATGGCATAGACATAGCATGGCATAGACATAGCATGGCATAGACATAGCATGGCATAGACATAGCATGGCATAGATGGCATAGACATGCATGGCATAGACATAGCATGGCATAGACATAGCATGGCATAGACATAGCATGGCATAGACATAGCATGGCATAGACATAGCATGGCATAGACATAGCATGGCATAGACATAGCATGGCATAGACATAGCATGGCATAGACATAGCATGGCATAGACATAGCATGGCATAGACATAGCATGGCATAGACATAGCATGGCATAGACATAGCATGGCATAGACATAGCATGGCATAGACATAGCATGGCATAGACATAGCATGGCATAGACATAGCATGGCATAGACATAGCATGGCATAGACATAGCATGGCATAGACATAGCATGGCATAGACATAGCAATGGCATAGACATAGCATGGCATAGACATAGCATGGCATAGACATAGCATGGCATAGACATAGCATGGCATAGACATAGCATGGCATAGACATAGCATGGCATAGACATAGCATGGCATAGACATAGCATGGCATAGACATAGCATGGCATAGACATAGCATGGCATAGACATAGCATGGCATAGACATAGCATGGCATAGACATAGCATGGCATAGACATAGCATGGCATAGACATAGCATGGCATAGACATAGCATGGCATAGACATAGCATGGCATAGACATAGCATGGCATAGACATAGCATGGCATAGACATAGCATGGCATAGACATAGCATGGCATAGACATAGCATGGCATAGACATAGCATGGCATAGACATAGCATGGCATAGACATAGCATGGCATAGACATAGCATGGCATAGACATAGCATGGCATAGACATAGCATGGCATAGACATAGCATGGCATAGACATAGCATGGCATAGACATAGCATGGCATAGACATAGCATGGCATAGACATAGCATGGCATAGACATAGCATGGCATAGACATAGCATGGCATAGACATAGCATGGCATAGACATAGCATGGCATAGACATAGCATGGCATAGACATAGCATGGCATAGACATAGCATGGCATAGACATAGCATGGCATAGACATAGCATGGCATAGACATAGCATGGCATAGACATAGCATGGCATAGACATAGCATGGCATAGACATAGCATGGCATAGACATAGCATGGCATAGACATAGCATGGCATAGACATAGCATGGCATAGACATAGCATGGCATAGACATAGCATGGCATAGACATAGCATGGCATAGACATAGCATGGCATAGACATAGCATGGCATAGACATAGCATGGCATAGACATAGCATGGCATAGACATAGCATGGCATAGACATAGCATGGCATAGACATAGCATGGCATAGACATAGCATGGCATAGACATAGCATGGCATAGACATAGCATGGCATAGACATAGCATGGCATAGACATAGCATGGCATAGACATAGCATGGCATAGACATAGCATGGCATAGACATAGCATGGCATAGACATAGCATGGCATAGACACAGCATGGCATAGACACAGCATGGCGTAGACACAGCATGGCATAGACACAGCATGGCATAGACACAGCAAGGCATACACACAGCATGGCATAGACACAGTAAGGCATAGACACAGCATGGCATAGACACAGCATGGCATAGACACAGCATGGCATATGACATAGCATGGTACAGACATACGGTACAAGGGCATAGACATAGCATAGACAGCACAGGACATATAGGCATGCAGCATAGACACATCATGGCATAGACACAGCATGGCATAGACACAGCATGGCATAGACACAGCATGGCATAGACACAGCATGGCATAGACACAGCATGGCATAGACACAGCATGGCATAGACACAGCATGGCATAGACACAGCATGGCATAGACACAGCATGGCATAGACACAGCATGGCATAGACACAGCATGGCATAGACACAGCATGGCATAGACACAGCATGGCATAGACATAGCATGGCATAGACATAGCATGGCATAGACATAGCATGGCATAGACATAGCATGGCATAGACATAGCATGGCATAGACATAGCATGGCATAGACATAGCATGGCATAGACATAGCATGGCATAGACATAGCATGGCATAGACATAGCATGGCATAGACATAGCATGGCATAGACATAGCATGGCATAGACATAGCATGGCATAGACATAGCATGGCATAGACATAGCATGGCATAGACATAGCATGGCATAGACATAGCATGGCATAGACATAGCATGGCATAGACATAGCATGGCATAGACATAGCATGGCATAGACATAGCATGGCATAGACATAGCATGGCATAGACATAGCATGGCATAGACATAGCATGGCATAGACATAGCATGGCATAGACATAGCATGGCATAGACATAGCATGGCATAGACATAGCATGGCATAGACATAGCATGGCATAGACATAGCATGGCATAGACATAGCATGGCATAGACATAGCATGGCATAGACATAGCATGGCATAGACATAGCATGGCATAGACATGTACTGGCATAGACATAGCATGGCATAGCATAACATGGAGACATAGCATGGCATAGACACTGTATAGCATGATACATAGCATGGCATAGACATAGCATAAGCATAGACATAACATGGCATAGACATAGCATGGCATAGACATAGCATGGCATAGACATAGCACTGGCATAGACATATGCAGCACTTAGCATAAAGACATAGACATGGCATGACATAGACATGGCATGACATAGACATGGCATGACATAGACATGGCATGACATAGACATGGCATGACATAGACATGGCATGACATAGACATGGCATGACATAGACATGGCATGACATAGACATGGCATGACACAGACATAGCATGGCATAGACATAGCATGGCATAGACATAGCATGGCATAGACATAGCATGGCATAGACATAGCATGGCATAGACATTAGCATGGCATAGACATAGCATGGCATAGACATAGCATGGCATAGACATAGCATGGCATAGACATAGCATGGCATAGACATAGCATGGCATAGACATAGCATGGCATAGACATAGCATGGCATAGACATAGCATGGCATAGACATAGCATGGCATAGACATAGCATGGCATAGACATAGCATGGCATAGACATAGCATGGCATAGACATAGCATGGCATAGACATAGCATGGCATAGACATAGCATGGCATAGACATAGCATGGCATAGACATAGCATGGCATAGACATAGCATGGCATAGACATAGCATGGCATAGACATAGCATGGCATAGACATTTGAATGGCATAGACATAGCATGGCATAGACATAGCATGGCATAGACATAGCATGGCATAGACATAGCATGGCATAGACATAGCATGGCATAGACATAGCATGGCATAGACATAGCATGGCATAGACATAGCATGGCATAGACATAGCATGGCAGTGACATAGCATGGCATAGACATAGCATGGCATAGACATAGCATGGCATAGACATAGCATGGCATAGACATAGCATGGCATAGACATAGCATGGCATAGACATAGCATGGCATAGACATAGCATGGCATAGACATAGCATGGCATAGACATAGCATGGCATAGACATAGCATGGCATAGACATAGCATTGCATGGCATAGACATAGCACATATAGCATGGCATGAACATAGCATGGCATAGACATAGCATGGCATAGACATAGCATAGCATGGACATAGCATGGCATAGCATAGCAGATATACATAGCATAGCATAGACACTAGCATGGCATAGACATAGCATCAGCATAGACACAGCATGGCATAGACACAGCATGGCATAGACACAGCATGGCATAGACACAGCATGGCATAGACACAGCATGGCATAGACACAGCATGGCATAGACACAGCATGGCATAGACACAGCATGGCATAGACACAGCATGGCATAGACACAGCATGGCATAGACACAGCATGGCATAGACACAGCATGGCATAGACACAGCATGGCATAGACACAGCATGGCATAGACACAGCATGGCATAGACACAGCATGGCATAGACATAGCATGGCATAGACATTAGCATGGCATAGACATAGCATGGCATAGACATAGCATGGCATAGACATAGCATGGCATAGACATAGCATGGCATAGACATAGCATGGCATAGACATAGCATGGCATAGACATAGCATGGCATAGACATAGCATGGCATAGACATAGCATGGCATAGACATAGCATGGCATAGACATAGCATGGCATAGACATAGCATGGCATAGACATAGCATGGCATAGACATAGCATGGCATAGACATAGCATGGCATAGACATAGCATGGCATAGACATAGCATGGCATAGACATAGCATGGCATAGACATAGCATGGCATAGACATAGCATGGCATAGACATAGCATGGCATAGACATAGCATGGCATAGACATAGCATGGCATAGACATAGCATGGCATAGACATAGCATGGCATAGACATAGCATGGCATAGACATAGCATGGCATAGACATAGCATGGCATAGACATAGCATGGCATAGACATAGCATGGCATAGACATAGCATGGCATATAGATAGCATGGCATAGACATAGCATGGCATAGACATAGCATGGCATAGACATAGCATGGCATAGACATAGCATGGCATAGACATAGCATGGCATAGACATAGCATGGCATAGACATAGCATGGCATAGACATAGCATGGCATAGACATAGCATGGCATAGACATAGCATGGCATAGACATAGCATGGCATAGACATAGCATGGCATAGACATAGCATGGCATAGACATAGCATGGCATAGACATAGCATGGCATAGACATAGCATGGCATAGACATAGCATGGCATAGACATAGCATGGCATAGACATAGCATGGCATAGACATAGCATGGCATAGACATAGCATGGCATAGACATAGCATGGCATATACATAGCATGGCATAGACATAGCATGGCATAGACATAGCATGGCATAGACATAGCATGGCATAGACATAGCATGGCATAGACATAGCATGGCATAGACATTAAAGCATGGCATAGACATAGCATGGCATAGACATAGCATGGCATAGACATAGCATGGCATAGACATAGCATGGCATAGACATAGCATGGCATAGACATAGCATGGCATAGACATAGCATGGCATAGACATAGCATGGCATAGACATTGCATGGCATAGACATAGCATGGCATAGACATAGCATGGCATAGACATAGCATGGCATAGACATAGCATGGCATAGACATAGCATGGCATAGACATAGCATGGCATAGACATAGCATGGCATAGACATAGCATGGCATAGACATAGCATGGCATAGACATAGCATGGCATAGACATAGCATGGCATAGACATAGCATGGCATAGACATAGCATGGCATAGACATAGCATGGCATAGACATAGCATGGCATAGACATAGCATGGCATAGACATAGCATGGCATAGACATAGCATGGCATAGACATAGCATGGCATAGACATAGCATGGCATAGACATAGCATGGCATAGACATAGCATGGCATAGACATAGCATGGCATAGACATAGCATGGCATAGACATAGCATGGCATAGACATAGCATGGCATAGACATAGCATGGCATAGACATAGCATGGCATAGACATAGCATGGCATAGACATAGCATGGCATAGACATAGCATGGCATAGACATAGCATGGCATAGACATAGCATGGCATAGACATAGCATGGCATAGACATAGCATGGCATAGACATAGCATGGCATAGACATAGCATGGCATAGACATAGCATGGCATAGACATAGCATGGCATAGACATAGCTGGGCATAGACATAGCATGGCTTAGACATAGCATGGCATAGACATAGCATGGCATAGACATAGCACATGGCATAGACATAGCATGGCATAGACATAGCATGGCATAGACATAGCATGGCATAGACATAGCATGGCATAGACATAGCATGGCATAGACATAGCATCGCAAATTCATAGCATGGCATAGACATAGCATGGCATAGACATAGCATGGCATAGACATAGCATGGCATAGACATAGCATGGCATAGACATAGCATGGCATAGACATAGCATGGCATAGACATAGCATGGCATAGACATAGCATGGCATAGACATAGCATGGCATAGACATAGCATGGCATAGACATAGCATGGCATAGACATAGCATGGCATAGACATAGCATGGCATAGACATAGCATGGCATAGACATAGCATGGCATAGACATAGCATGGCATAGACATAGCATGGCATAGACATAGCATGGCATAGACATAGCATGGCATAGACATAGCATGGCATAGACATAGCATGGCATAGACATAGCATGGCATAGACATAGCATGGCATAGACATAGCATGGCATAGACATAGCATGGCATAGACATAGCATGGCATAGACATAGCATGGCATAGACATAGCATGGCATAGACATAGCATGGCATAGACATAGACATAGCACTCCCCCCTGATCTTCTAAAGATCACTATATTGGAACGGCCGTACTGGACGGCGCTCCCTAGAACCTCGACGGGGCAGTGGTCTCCCTGGACTTTCTACTTCATCTTCACTTGTCGTATCACTTGACGTATCACTTGACATAGACTCATTCGAAGGACCTCTCACATCGATTAGCATATCATCTTCTGTTTCTGATTCAGGGCTTTCTTCAGCTAGTGAATCCTCTGGGGCAGTAGACAGCGATGTTGCCAGCCTTAGGTCACGCACATGACGAGGCATACCATCCACCTCGACGTTCTGGGCAGATACAACTCGCGTTACTGTGCCCTCTGTGCTTCGAGAATCGCAGCGTCTGCTGGGATGCCGGATCCATACACGATCACCGACGCTGAAGCGATGTTGTTCTTCCACCGGCTGATCTTGCAGAGTTACTCCGTCGATACCCAGCAGTCTGACCTCGTATCTAAATATCTGGTTGGCAGGGGCAGATGAGGCATCATCACCTCGTGGCATAACGTTGTAGCGGTACACTGCTTCAGCTACGGAACAGCCTTTCCGTGCCAGTATAGTTTTCACGGTTCGATGATTTCTCTCTGATATTCCATTACCAGATGGAGCGTTGGCACACCGATACCTGATGACCATACTCCCAACGCCTGGCGAACTCTTTGATCGTTGAGCTACGGAAGCTGGCAGCATTGTCAGTTAATAGCTCCTTAGGTGCTCCACGTTCATAAAACACAGACTCTAGCTGTTCAACAACACTGATGACATCTTGCCGCCTGAGTCTTTTCCAGATGGCATAACGTGTTGGCCCGCAGTCGATGAGCGTCAGATAGTGCTGGTTTCTGACATGACAGACGTCCATGCTAACTCTGCTCCAGATCTCTGAAACCCCCAACTCCCCTTTCTTCCACTTCTCTGGTGCCGGATCAAAGGATTGACATTCTTGACAACTCTGAAGAACACTGCGAACCTGCTGCCTCTGAACCGTAGGATAGAGCCTTCTGCAGAAGTACAGTGTCACGCTTGATGCCGGGATGCCCGCTGGTTTCATGAATGTTAACAATGTCCCTGTCTGAAACACTGGCAACAGCTGCACAGCTTGTCTGCCCGTTTGCTAGTGTCATCCACCTCTTCGGTACAGCGTGTTAGCGCATCTGCTTTGTTTTCAGTAGAAGACACAAACTTTACTTCCAGACACAGATTATACTCGACGATGATAGATTTAAAAGTCTCTAGGCGCCTACGGATCAACATTTCACTGGAAGCTCTAGTCTTCAAACGAGATTTTCCTGAGAGAGCATCCGCGATCCAGTGGAACACAGTTCTTGAGTCAGTCATAAGAGTCAGCTGTTTCATCTTCCAGGAGATTGCAAGATTTATCCCCTTAATAACAGCGTCCAGCTCTGCAAGATTAATATGAGAGCACTCGTCCCGTCGTAACCAACACGAGTCTTCAATAACTTCACCTTTCACCTCCAACACAGCTCCCAATGCGAGTGAACTTGCATCTACCCATAGTATAGCTTCGTCTCCCGCCACATCCCATCGTCCTCGGGCTGGGTCCGAGTTCTTCACCCGCTCCAACGTGTCCGCAAGCATCGAGTGCAAACTGAGGTCATTAATCTCGTCGTCCCACGTAGTCGTGACCTCATTGGCCCGTCTTTTAATGTACGACGCCGCCACTCGCAACCAGCCACAAACAGGAAGGTGACTCGTTAGCTGCCCGCAGAGTGAAAACACTGTCCGCCTAGTCAGCTTTTCAGGTAGCTTGCCAACGCCGTTATCACGGTTCCAGAGGAGACGATTGTGCTCCCCCCAAACTCTAATGCCCAGCACACGAGCTCCTTCAGACACAATCTCGGGAGGTTTGCAGAGCAGGCCGTGACGACTGAGGTGACATTCCACTTCTGCTGCACTCGCCACACTTTCGTCCACCAGAATATCGTCCAGGTATGGTGAAGTGGCGCGGTTTATCTTCTCGTCCATGCTCAACACACGACTCAGGACCTCCTTCAATACTAGTGGTGCGATGTCCAGTCCAAAGCCCAGTCTAGTCAAACAGTAACGTCTCCCACGGAACACCACTGTCTGGGACGACCATAGCGATCTGTGAACGTGTATCTGTAGGTAAGCCTTGCGCAAGTCAATGAGAGCGACCCTCTGTCCACGCCTGCGCCACTCCCGTATCTTCTCAGTGCAGACGTCCGCTCCAGCTGTGTGCAAATTAAGATGGGCATTCAACTCACGAAAATCAAGGACAGGGCGTACTTTTTTCTTGTTTTGCTGCACGACAGCCATCAGAGGGATAGTTCCTTTCACAGGGCCATGTATACTCTCGTTGTATGGAACCAGCCATCCGTCCTTAATCCATTCACACAGTTCATTTTCATATTCTTTTCGAGCTTCATTTCGGCACCCTGTATTCAGAGACAGTATTCAGTAGTCGTGGAGGCTCTGAGTTATCACGCCAGTTCCACAACACTGTCCACTTTTTAGCTGCACTGTCATATGTTACTTCAAAATCTCTCTCGACAATATTTCGTTGTATGGTAGGTACTGTCACGGCTGAAGCCTGCACTTCCTCAATACCAAATCGCACTTTGTCTGGTGAATGCACTGTCACTCCCTGCAGGGCTTCAACACCGTTCATGCCCAGAATAAAGTCAAAATTAAGCGGCTTGGAAGGCACTACTATCACATTCACAGACACGGACACTCCTGACAATAGCTGGACTGTTACCACACCTGTTCCCATACACATATAAAGCTCACCGCTTACTGTCCTCACACTGATATTTCCTTTGGTCCAGCGAGAGCACATGGAAATGTGTGCAATACTCTGAGTACAGCCGGTGTCTACCAGGGCATCACAGTTCTTTCCATCAACAACCAAGCGAGTCACTGGTAAAGCGCCTCTCACTGACGGTCTGGAGAGGAGGCTGGCGCTGGTCCCACCTCTCCTGATCCATTTCCCGAAGGGCATGAGGTAGCGATGTGGCCTCGTCCCCCGCATCTGAAGCAGCGCACATTACCTCGCCCACCTCTACCTCTGCGCACACTGCGTCCAGCCTGGCAGTCACGAGCGTAGTGGTTCGGCTGGTTACAGGAATGGCAGCGCACACACCACCAACACCAACTAATGCAGGAGCCACTGTGTGCTGTCTGGAGCCGGCTGGTTGTGCTGATGCCCCATCATCGAGGTAATTATCAGCTAGAACAGCTCGAGCACGGTTCAGAAGTTGGTTAATATCCATAGTTTCCATGCGTGAACCAGCTCTCAGAATGTGGCGAACAGCTTCTGGAAGACCAGCTAAAAAAGCACAACATAGACCGGTGTCGGTCATTCCTCCAAATAGTGTAGCCAGGTGGCGCAGGTCAGCTAAGTACACGTCAACAGACTCGCCATCACGCAGCCTACGGTCCACAAACTGCTCATAGGCAACAAACTTGTCTGCAGCAAATGCCGAGGTGGGTGCATCCTTTATGGTGTCGAAGTTCCCCTTGTCTATGCTGCTGAGCTGCTGATAAACAGAGAAAGCCCCGCCTGTGAGTCGCAGTGGCACAATGGTGTGTAGATCAGAGATCCCTCGTAGCCGACAAACCAGCTCCAGCTTTTCGATCCACTCGACCACCGAGTGCGAAGTACCGTCAAATTCCGGGATCAGACGAAGTTCCGTCGTAAGGCTATCTCCTCGGGCTGAGGTTGACGATGCCGGTTTGCCACTATCACTTCCGTCCATCATAAGTTGCGAGAGAATGCCTAGATAGCTTGTAATAAAGTCTGGGCACAGGCAAGGGAAGGAGGAAGACAACCTCTTCGACTGCTGGTTTTATTCTTACTGCCTCGTTAATAAACAGCCAACCCTTTCATCAGGTCGGTTTGATAACCGACAGATTCGAACAAAGTTCGACACAGGATGAATTCTTTTCTTAAATATACATAAAATGGGAAAAAGGGCAAATGGCGGACATAGCATGACATAGACATAGCATGACATAGACATAGCATGACATAGACATAGCATGACAGACATAGCATGACAGACATAGCATGACAGACATAGCATGACAGACATAGCATGACATAGATATATCATGACAGACATAACAATAATAATAGTAATAACAATAATAATAATAATAATATAATTAATAATAATAATAATAATAATAATAATCCATCCATTCATCCATCCATCATCCAATCCTACATTGCCCCAAGAGGAGCGTAGGAGCCCGGGGCTAGGCAGTTGGTCTCGACATTTAAGATGAGAGTGACCAGCCTCACTCATCCCTGAGTGGCATTACATGATCAGTTAACCCCAACCATCCCTTGGATATAAACCTTCACCGGCTCAATCCGAATGGAGCGTAAGAATTACCCACTAAACCACCAGGCGCCAAAATTTGGTTATTTGGTTACCACCCAGCATAGTAAATGGTTTCCTGGTGTACAGGAAACCATTTGGCTTGTCACTCAGTGTAGAGTCACCCACAGGCATAAGGAAAAGGAAAGAATGAAGGAAAGAAAGACAGAAGAGGAAGTGTAAAGTCACCCGTAGACAGAAGGACAAGGAAAGAATGAAGGATAGAAAGACAGAAGAGAATGGAAGGAATGAAGGATGGAAGAGAGGAAAGGGCAGACACCCGAGAGCAGCAATATATCAAGTGAGTGGATGGTGAGCGCCCCCACCTACCACTAGAATAATAATAATAATAATAATTAATAATAATAATATAATTAATAATAATAATAAAATAATAATAATAAAATAATAATAATAAAATAATAATAATAATAATAAAATAATAATAATAATAATAAAATAATAATAATAATAATAAAATAATAATAATAATACAATAAAAATAATAACTCGTCATTTAGACCCACGGAATCTTGGCGTCACCTCATGTACCTAATCACGTTTTTTTTTTTTTTTTCGTCACATACACCTGGCAGAGAGCTCGTTCGTCCACTGTGCAAAAGTGTTGTCCTGGCTTCCTGCAACATCATCAGCAAATTTATCAACAATTGCTATCAACACAGGTGATGCAGTAATTAGGCTTATATAATAGTAGATATTGAACTTAAATAATAAATAAATACAAGGGAATCACCACCAGTAATAATGATAATAATAATAGCAATAATAATAATAATACCGATAATAATAATAATAATAGTTACAAGTTCATCCTCAGTTTAAATGTATATAGCAGGGTGGTTAATAATTTTGAAATAATGGAAAGTGTGTGTAAATAATAGGCGGTATAAATAACAACAACAACAACAATGCCATCATCTGCAACAAAAACAGTAATTTACTTTTCATATCAGGTACGGTAACCCAAAATTAATGGCTACTGATAAGCAACAACAACAACAAACTCATCAGCACAGGTAGCAATAATTTAGCATGCATCGCGTTTGAAAGTATAAGTAAAAATATAATAGACGCTGAAATAAAGATGCTTATATAGACGACAGAATAATTACTCTTCATCAGCTAAGTAAAATCGTCTGGCTGTAAGAGGATTGTAATAAGGGGATTGATTTTACACCATCATATTCACCACCACCACCGCCGCCACTTCTGCATCCACCACCACCACCGTGACAACATCTACCACCACCACTACATCCACCAGTATTGCTGCCACCACCACCACCACCACCACCACCACCTTCAGCAAATCCACCTCCACCACTACATTCACCATCACCACCACTGTTTTCACCACCATCATCACTAAATCGACCACCACCACCACTATATTGACCACCACCACCAATACATTTACCGCCACCACATCTTCCACCACCATCACCGTCATTACATCCACCCCCACCCCCACCGTCACTACATCCACCACCACCACCACACATCCACCACCACCACCACACATCCACCACCACCACCACACATCCACCACCACCACCACACATCCACCACCACCACCACCACCACCACCACCACCACCACACATCCACCACCACCACCACCACCACCACACATCCACCACCACACATCCACCACCACCACCACCACCACCACCACACATCCACCACCACCACCACCACCACACCCACCACCACCGCTACATCCATCACCACAACCATATCCACCACCACCACCACCACCACCACTGCATCCAACACCACCACCACCACCACCACTACATCCACCGCCACAACCACCACATCCACCACTACCACCACCACATCCACCGCCACAAGTACATCCAGCACATCCACCACCACATCCAGCACATCCACCACCACATCCACCACCACATCTAATACATCCACCACCACCACATCCACCACCACCACCACTACATCCACCATCACATCCACCACCACCACCACTACATCTACCACCACATCCACCACCATCACTGTATCCACCACCACCACCACCGCATTCACCACAACCACCACATCCACCACCATCACTACATCCACCACCAGCACATCCACCACCATCATTGTATCCACCACCATCACTATATCCGCCACCACCAGCACATCCACCACTACTACTACATCCATCGCCAACACTACATCCACCACCACCACCACTACATCCACCACCACCACTACATCCACCACCATCACTACATCCACCACCATCACTACATCCACCACCATCACTACATCCTCCACCATCACTACATTCACCATCACCACTACATCCACCATCACCACTACATCCACCATCACCACTACATCCACCATCACCACTACATCCACCATAACCACCTCATCCACCACCACCACTACATCCACCAACATCACTACATTCAGCATCACCACTACATCCACCACCACATCCACCACCACCACTACATCCACCATTACCACTACATCCACCATTACCACTACATCCACCACCACCACTACATCCACCACCACCACTACCACCACTACATCCACCACAACCACCACCACCACTACCACCACTACATCCACCACCACCACTACCACCACTACATCCACCACAACCACCACCACCACTACATCCACCACCACCACCACCACATCCACCACAACCACCACCACCACCACATCCACCACAACCACCACCACCACTACATCCACCACCACCACCACATCCACCACCACCACCACATCCATCACCACCACTACATCCACCACAACCACTACATCCACCACAACCACTGTCCACCACAACCACTACCACCACTACAGCCACCATCACCACCATCAGCACCACCACCACCACCGCCACTGCATTCACCACCACCACTACATCCACCACCATCACTACATCCACCACCATCACTACATCCACCACCATCACTACATCCACCACCATCACTACATCCGCCACCACCACCATCACTACATCCGCCACCACCACTACTATATCCACCACCACCACCACCACCAACATAGGTAACACAGGTAACGCAGTAACACCCTCACTACTAACATCTCCATAGGCTATATATAAAACAACAAATAACTCTCCATCAACCGGAACTCTCTGTTGGGGGAAAAATGAAATGACGTAAAATAAATGCAGTACCTCCTTCACGAAGCATAGGTCTTAAAATCTGAATGAAAAGAAAATGGTAAAAAAAAAAAAAAATGTCTGCGTGGTAGGATGGATAAAAATACAATTAATAACACTGACTACCACACGGCTTTCAGTAATTGTATTAAAAATAATTCGGTACTGAGAATAATATGCAAAAGACGTCTTGATAGTGAGGAATAGAAGGGAGGTTGTTCTTGAGAGAGAGAGAGAGAGGGAGAGAGAGAGAGAGAATCATACTCTTTAAATGATCCCCACCACACCATCAGATTAAGATCTGATATCAAAACACACACACACACACACACACACACACACACACACACACACACACAGCTTTTTTCCCCGTGGCCCTTTTAGAAAGTGTGAGAGGATATTTGATGCAAGAATGATATCGAGGGCTGGAGACAGGGCCAGATCACCCTCTTGTCAACGCCAACTGATATCCACTACTGATAACAAGCTGGGGAAATTGAGAGCCAACACACACACACACACACACACACACACACACACACACACACTCTCTCTCTCTCTCTCTCTCTCTCTCTCTCTCTCCCTTCCTTCCCATACCAGCCTCCCTTCCTCCCCCACCAGCCTCCCTCTCTCGCTCCCCTTTCGCTCTTTATTTATCTATACTCACATGTCCCGTCTCTCTTTTACCTTGAGGGGGGTCGAAGTCGGGCCTCTAAGTAAGCGCCATTTATAGAACAAGTGTTTCATTGATCGATTTACAGTATTTCCCTTACCACACCTAATGATTTTCTTCAACGCTGTACCTTTTGACTTTAACATTGTGCTGATTTTCGACTTTTTCCAGTTTATTTTGTATAGCTGAGTGTCAGATAAAGAGAGTACTATGGCTCCACATAATTAAAAGACACTTCTTCGTGACTAGCATCATATTTTATTGTTAATCCATTGTTGCAGCTCTGCATTCAAGATGAAAAGATGGCAGTTTTAAGCCAGTTTACTCGTAAAAACAGTGTGGCTGATTTATTAATATCAACAAATATTTCATAAAGAACAAACTGTACACAGATATCAACCTTACATATGTGAATTTCCAACATTTTTTTTTTTTCATCTAATAGCATATTTTAGTGTTCACAAAAAATCCCGCCTACCAGTTCTGTTACAGGCTATCACGATTAATATATATATATATATATATATATATATATATATATATATATATATATATATATATATATATTGTTACATAGCCTATGATTTCATCATCCTTTGTGTAATTTTAACGCACAGTATGCTGCATGTTTGATCACGAGTGTGTTCTGCCTCAGTTCCCCCCTTCTACCGTTATAGTAGAGTAAGTCGTCATTTCTGGAGTTCAGACCAGGATTGTCAACTCTTTGTCCCCATGGCTTCATTTGCGCGTCCTCCTTACAAGTTGTATCAAGCTCTGCTGGCCCCTAGATAATGAGCTCAGTCTCTGCATCATTGCCACTTAGATCTGCTCCTCATTTTGTTCACATCTCTGTCCTCCCCTGTACAGTTATTATTATTGTGAGTGCTCAAGAAATCTCCAAACATCTAGCAGCTGTGTGTAATTTGTTG
>NC_136954.1:18274455-18291955 GCF_032717465.1 Coenobita brevimanus
GTGTGTGTGTGTGTGTGTGTGTGTGTGTGTGTGTGTGTGTGTGTGTGTGCGCGCGCGAGCATGAATGCTTCTGTGTGTGTGTGTGTGTGAATGTGTCAGTGGACCTTAATTTTTTCGTGAGATCTAAACGTATAACGAGGCATCAAAACAAGCGATTTACACAACGCCTTTCACCCAGTTATAATTCCATACTGTTTCACTGCCAGATTGGGAAGATTACACTGCAAATCGTCAAACTCTTGTATGATCGGTACAACTCTAGCACTCTGTTTCAGCTTAAAGCCAGACGATTTTATGCAGTGTGGAGTATAAGGTTTTACTGCTTCCATTAACCCCCGTATGGTCGGTACAACTTTAGCATTCTCTTCCAGCTTACGCCAGACGATTTTATTCAGCTGAAAGTGACTCACAGGAGCCTGGGGATGTCAGAGCTACACCCTATAATATACAGTGTTAAGTCTTTCCCAGAGGCTGTTGCACTTGTTAATGAAGACTAAAATAATTTGGTAATTTTTCTCCAGTAACCATTTCTGTGCTATTGATTGATTGATTGGTTGATTGATGGATTGATTACATTAAAAAATCATGGCAACGTAACAACATAATCCCCAGAAAAATTTTTGTGCTATTGATGGTTTGATTGATCGATTACATTAAAAAGATCTGGCAGCTTAGTAACAGAGGTCCCACTGATGTTAATGTGGGTAATAACAGACAAATATGTTCTTGAGATATCACATTAGTCATGGGTTAAATGCTGTCTGTCAGAAATTATTAGCTGGGAAACCGATGGCACGTTAAAGCTAGGGTTCGAATCTTGGTGCTGGCAGCTGGCTTCATTTGACTAAGGTGTCCATCTGTTTAACCTATTGGCTCCCAGAGTTCCTGGGCAAGGGATTGTGCTGGCGGGGTACTTAGCGTACCGCTCTCCGCCTATCGGCTCAGTCGCAAAGGTCATAGGTCCCTACCCGGGGTTTCCCTACTTTATTAACCTTTGAAAATTCCCAGTTCCGTCCTATATTGAGGACATTGGGCTCAAATGGGTTAAAAGTAGTAAAATGAATATCAAACTTAACTGAATACGGAGGCTGCCACAGATCGAGCAGCATGGAGGCCGCCATTTGGTTGCCAAGGTCATCTCATACCAACATGTTGGAGAGTAGTAAAATGAATACCAAGTAAAACTGAATAGCGGGGCTGCCAGAAATCGAGCGGCATGGAGAGCCTCCATTAGTTGACGCATACAAGCATGTTCGAACCGTTATAAACGATACGATACGGGAAGAGAACTGTACTAACCTAGATATACAGTATAGTGAACCTGTATCCCGGGGTAGTGGGTGAATGATCCTCCACAGGTTCAAAGGCCTATGTTAAAGAAATGAGCACCGCGGCTAAGCGTCTCGTGGTGTCTGTCCTTACCTTTACCATTTGCCGTTCAAGCGATGACTTTTTTTTTTTTCTTTAAATTTTATTCTTGCTTTCCTCAGAAATTTTTTGAGTTAAGGAGGGAGACTAAACTTGATGGGTTAAACATATCCTTCATTAACCCCATTATTAACACTTCATTACCTCTTCATTAACACCTTCATTACCTCTTCATTAACCCCTTCATTACCTCATCATTACCTCTTCATTAACCCCTTCATTACCTCTTCATTAACCCCTTCATTACCTCTTCATTAACCCCTTCATTACCTCATCATTACCTCTTTATTACCTCATCAATACTTCTTCATTAACCCCTTCATTAACACTTCATTACCTCTTCATTAACCCCTTCATTACCTCTTCATTAACCCCTTCATTACCTCATCATTACCTCTTCATTACCTCATCATTACCTCTTCATTAACCCCTTCATTAACTCCTTCATTACCTCTTCATTAACTCCTTCATTGCCTCTTCATTAACCCCTTCATTACAACATCATTAACCCCTTCATTATCCGCTTCATTATCCCCTTCATTACCTCTTCATTACCACATCATTAACCGCATCATCAATCCTTTCACCAACCGCTCCATTGATCTCCTCATTAACACTCATTAACCACTTCGTTAACCCCTTCATTAACCCCTTCGTTAACCCCTTCATTAACCCCTTCATTAGCTCCTTAATTAGCCCCTTTATTAACCTCTTCAGTAACCCCTTCACTAACCTCTTCTTTAACCCCTTCATTAACCCCTTCGTTGACCACCCCTTCATGAGCCTCTCTTCGTTAACCTCTTTATTAACCTCTTCAATGACCCCTTCATTGACCCCTTCGTTAACCCCTCATTAACGTCTTCATTAACCCTTTCACTAACCTCGTCATTAACCCCTCATTAACCTTCATTGACCCCTACATTAGCCAATAACCTCTTCATTAACCCCTGCAATTACCTTCTCATTAGCCCTTCATAAGCCCCTTCATTAACCCCTTCATAAACCTCTTCATCATCCCCTTCATTAAGAGGGCTTGTAACACGGATTTAATAATTTGGTCGGCATAACAATAATCTAAAAGACACACGTCGTCGTTGTAAAGATATTAAAACTGTGTGAATAACGTAAATATATTAAAAACTATATTAACAACTATTTATCGAAATCTATATGTTAATAATTACTTGCAGAAAAAAAAATGCAGAAAAGCGTATAGAAACTTATATTTAAATTGAATGGAAACCCATACTTAAAAGGAATAGAAAGCCATATTTAAAAGGAATTGAAAGTCATATTTAAAATTAATTGAAAACCATGATTAAAAAGAACTGAAAGTCATATTTAAAATGAATTGAAAGCCATGTTTAAAAAGAATTGAAAGTCATATTTAAAATGAATTGAAAACCATGTTTAAAAGGAATTGAAAATCATATTTAAAAGGAATTGAAAATCATATCTAAAAGGAATTGAAAGCCATATTTAAAAGGAATTGAAAGCCATATTTAAAAGGAATTGAAAGCCATATTTAAAAGGAATTGAAAGCCATATTTAAAAGGAATTGAAAGCCATATTTAAAAGGAATTGAAAGCCATATTTAAAAGGAATTGAAAGTCATATTTGAAGGGAGTTGAAAGCCATATTTAAAGGACTTGAAATCCATATATAAATGGAACTGAAGGCCATATTTAAAACGAATGGAAAGCCATATTTAAAAGGAATTGAAAGCCATATTTAAAACGAATGGAAAGCCATATTTAAAAGGAATTGAAAGCCATATTTAAAACGAATGGAAAGCCATATTTAAAAGGAATTGAAAGCCATTTAAAAGGAACTGAAAGCCATATATAAAAGGAACTGAAAGCCATATTTACAAGGAATGGGAAGCGATGTTTAATCTATGTACTGAGAAATTTTATATGAAAGAAGTATATGGAAAAGAAAGCCTATGGACATTTGCGGACACCTGTAGATTAAAGCAAAATGTATCGGAAAATATATTCAACACAGGTGTCTCGATAGAAATAGTTTATAGACACGTATGGAAGCTGTGAAAGCCTGATTATGAAAAATGAAGAAAAAAAAAAGTAAACTGTATATTAAAATTCATGGAAAGATGTATGTGAATAATGTATCTAAAACTGTAGGGTATACCGATAAATATATGGAAATGTATATAATATGAATGAAAAACTAAATACGAAAGTGAGTGAAAAAAATTCTAAGACTAAGTATATGAAAAATATATGAAAGACATGAATGAAAGTATAGGAAAAAAATGCTGGAAAGTTACGTGGAAAAAATGTGAAGAAAATTTTATGGGTCCTTTATACTGTATATTGAAAAATTGCTGACATCTTTTCCCTTGGGCCTGGGATTTTTTTTTTTTTTTGCCTGTGATAGGATACAGCCACAGATCCTCCCCGTCTCCTCCTTCTCTCCTGTTTTCTCTCTCTTTTTTTTTTTTTTTTTTGTCTTTGCTTCTCCCTCTCCCCTGCCTTCCTTCCTCTGTTTGCTTTTATCTCCCCCCCCTTCTCTCTCTCTCTCTGTCTCTCTCTCCCCTTCGACTTCCGCTTGCATATCCCTCTGTCTACCATCTTTCCCTTCCCCTTCCTCTCCAGCGCCACCACGTCATAAAGAAGCCAATATTGCTCCCCCCCCCACACACACACACGAGGTTATGAGGATATGCTAGTAATTTTCCTTATATGAATCATCCTTTCTGTTCCTGCATCCCATCAACCCTTCTTCATTTGTGAGAAATAATGGTTAGACTGTTGGTGATGATATTATAGTTATTAATATTATTATTATTTTTTTTCATATTAGTATTATACTTACTACTATTACTTCCACTACTACTACTGCTACTACTGCTCATTATTTATTATTATTTTTATAATTATCAGTATTAGCGTTATTATTATTATTATTTTTATTATAATTATTATTATCATCATCATCATCATCATCATTACTAGTACTACTACTACTATTACCACTACTACTACTATTACTACTACTACTACTATTACTGCTACTACTACTACTACTACTACTACTACTACTAGTTCTTCTTCTTCTTCTTCTTATTATTATTATTGTTATTATTTATTGTTTTTAGTATTATTATTGTCCAAACAATAGTAGTAGTAGTAGCAGTAATAGTAGTAGTAGTAGTAATAGTAGTAGTAGTAGTAATAGTAGTAGTAGTGGTAATAGTAGTAGTAGTACTAGTAATGATGATGATGATGATGATGATGATGATAATAATAATAATAATAATAATAATAATAATAATAATAAAAATAATAATAATAATAATAACGCTAATAATGATAATTATAAAAATAATAATAAATAATGAGCAGTAGTAGCAGTAGTAGAAGTGGAAGTAATAGTAGTTTTGGACATGTGGAGAGGATGGAGAATGAAAGACTGACTAAGAGGGTGTATGTAGGTGAGGTGGAGGGAGGGAGAGGGAGGGGTAGACCGAGGATGAGGTGGAGGGATGGAGTTGAGAGGTATATGAGGGAGGGGGGGGTGAGTTGGGGGGAGGGGAGTCAAATGGTGGGTGACAGAGTGACTTGGAGGCGTTTTGTCTGCGGCCACTCTTTGCGGAATTAGGGCGTCGGGCTATAGATAGATAGATAGATAGAGTATTATTATTATACTTTTCCCATTCCCGTATTTAGGGTCGACTGGAAAGAAGAATGTTTGGGTTTTCTCAGTCACTTTCTTGAAACTTTTCTGAGAAGGTCATGATGAAGGTGGAAGGAAGGGAGAGAAGAATGAAAGGAAGGTGGAAAAGAAAGGAGGATGAGAGCGTCGGATAAAAGAAGGAAGGGTGGGTGTGAGGGAGGAAAAATAGAAGGAAGGATGAAAAGATGGGAGCGCAGGATAGAGGAAGGAAAGATGTGCGGAATGAAATGAGGGAAGAGAAGGATGAAAGGAAGAAAGAAAATAAGGAAGGGTGAGAGCTTCAGATAGAGGAAAGATGGAAGGAAGGATAAAAAGAAGGCAGGACAAGGAGGAGGAAGGAAGGACACGAGGAATGAAAAGAGGGAAGGAGGGATTAAGAAATGAATGAAGAAAAGAAGGAAGGTAGGGAGGAAGGAAAGGAGGGAGGGAGAGAGGGAGAAAGCAAAAGAATGAAGAATTGAAGGAAGGTAGGGAGGAAGAAAAAGAGGCCGGGAGGTGTGAAGGAATAAGTAAAGGGACTATGGAAAATAGAAAAGGTAAAGGGATTGGAAATTAAGGAGGGAAGATGGAAAGAAGGAAGGACAATAGATAGAAGGGAAGAAAAAGTAAGGAAAAGGAGGGGAGAGGGAGGAAATGAAGGAAGATAGACGCTAATGATGGTGGGAGGGAGGACCGAAAGAAAGAAAGAAGGAAGGAGGACAGAGTGGGAAAGAAAAAAAAAAGGAAAAATGGGAGGAGGAAACTAAGAATGGAAGGAGGGAGAAGAGAAGGAATGAAAGACAGGACGAAGGAGCGGGAAAGATGGGGAAGAAAGAGTGGAAAAAATGAAGACAGGAGGGAGGAAAGAAGGAGGGCGAGGGAAAGAAAGGACAGCATGAAGGTAAATAGACTGCAAAGAAGTAAAAAGAAGCAAGAAAGGATGGAGGAAGGGAGAAGGTGAGGGAGAGGGAAAGGAAGAAGGACGACAGCGAAATAAAGAAAAGCCAGTGAATTTTTGAGGTAAAACTTTTCACATTTTTTTCCATTAAATTCTTCCGACAACCAGAAGAAGAAAAATTACATCGATCTTTTTACTGGTATAATATTAAGGCCATTGTGTGTGTTTTTCCCCTGTTCCATTCGATGGCGGTCATTACGTTGTTTGTTGAATCTCCTCAGTGCAATTACGCCTTTTTATTATATTCTAACAACCTACGGACGATTTCATTCAGCTGGGGATGAAATAATTGGACTGAAGGGAATATTAAGTTTCCATTTTGCCACCACAAGGGTTTAGTGGTTAGAGGACTGATGTGATGTCTGAAAGGACGCTAGTTCGATTCCCATCTGGAGTAGGGAACGGTTTGTTGATATGAATTCGTTAAAACACAGTATACTTATCTCCCACAAGACCCACCCAGGTGTCATAGAAATCCCAATTCAAATTCCATCACACAGTCGCGAAGCCGATAGGACTAGCATGTATTCATTGTGGGTATTGGTGCCGAAGTGGTGACATGAGAAAGTTTGTGGTTTAGGGAACGGGTTTTCCAGTCTATTCCCAGGGTCGAACATATTAGAAATAGACCTAATTCTTGTTACCTCCCAATAATTTACTTAGTATTGCCCCGTCGTAGTGAAAAGACTAACGGAGACCTGACCACTAAATTATTCGATCGTTGCGTGGAACGATACTGTCTCTGAAGCATCAATCAATATAGAACAACGCCAATATACTCGTTGTTATACTCCTTTTACTCCAACTTGGCCAAGATTTTCGTCCTTTTGCGGCTTATTTCACCCAGCTCAGTGGCAGAAAAACACTCTACGGCTCAACATTCTTTTCACAGCACTTCATCGTGACTAGCATCATGTTTTTATGTTAATCTGTTGTTACAACTCAGCATTCAAGGTGGAGAGATGGCAGTTTTAGGCCAGTTGAGAGTGAAAGGAGTATAGTGAATGGATTTAAATGAAACTCCGTACGTACAGTCTTCGATTTGTAGCAAATGAACGGATCTTGAATCTGACTCCCTGTTATCATGTTTTTGTTTTTTCTTGGAGGGAACAGTGTGGGGGCTCCTGGCCTTTAGTTCCTTCTTTCTTGCATGAAAAAAAGATTATATTATCCTGCAGTAGAAAACCAATTACATTTAAAATCAATTAAACATATGCCGGAAATAAAGTGATGTTCCCCCACCACTGCTGCTCTTAAATTGGCGTTAGTTGGTTAATTGATCATACCGTACCTGATAACTGGCCGCGTATTTTGTATTTCTCCTGTGTAAAGCAAGATCTTTTCCTGGTTGTGGGACTACCCTGTGAAAAAATTACTGTAAAACAAACTTTACACTCTTTATTAGCCAGAAAAAAAGCGTTATAAGGGAGAGTGTAGCAGTCCTAATAGTTATGTAGCACTGAAAAGTAGTTCGTAATTCTTCGACCCAAAAACTGGAGCGATAATCCTGACCAAAACTGTACACACTGCCATGATAACTTTTATTTTGTATTCTTCCTATTCCAGATTACTTCCTTCAGAGAGAGAACGCTGATATATGAAATAGATAATGAAGGCTCTTTCTATTGCTCTCTCCCCAGTTCGAAATTCCCTCTTCTGATTTTAAAAAGTTTAGAGATGGCACGAATAAAAAAAAAAAAATCCTTGGTCTCGTTGAGGTAATATCAGTGGCTTGTTTGTTAATATTACTGGCCTGTTTCATTAATTTCGTTCACCTGTTCCACTGATTAGTATTCATTCCATATTATTACGACCATCACCTGTCTTCGATACACACCCATGATTATGATGATGATGATGATTACCATTATTATTATTATTATTATTATTATTATTATTATTATTATCATCGGTCTAATTATTATTATTATTATTATTATTGTTATTATTATTATTATTATTATTGTTGTTATTATTGTTACTATTATTATCAGTATTACTATTATTATTATTATTATAATTACTGTAACTTCCACACATTTTTTCTACAATATTTCTCCGATGCCACAAGTCTCATCCACTTATTCCACTGATTCATCCACATATCTCATTACTACGACCTCCACATAGCCTGGCTCCACACTAATTGCTCCACTCTGCCTCCTCAGGTATGTGCTGAAGGTGCTGTACTCCTGATATTCCCTCAGACGGTAAGATGGCGGCACTTCCTGTAAATTATTTCTTGTGGATTTGCTGGAAAGTATTAGGAAAATTACTCTGATATATACTGGTCGTGTGGTGAGAACGGAGATGAGAGACTGACTAGGAGAGTGTATGTGAGTGAGGTGAAGGGGGAGTGGGAAAGGGGGAGACCGAGAATGAGATTGGGGATGGAGATGTATATGAATGAGGATGGTGTGAGTTGGAGAGAGGTCAGCCTGATGGCGGTGGACTGGATGGCACAAAGTTGATTTGTTAGTAACAACCCTCTCAGGATTTAAGGTATCTGGTAAAGAAGCTCCCTAACACCTCCTCCTTACCGATTTATTTTTGGATACGGCTGGTTAATATATGTTTTGTACATTATTTATGCAGAATGCGGTGATTTCAAAATGATTTATAGTAAAACAGAAAAGGACGACGAAGTGTATTAAGCAAAGTATAGAAATTGCTTAAGAAGAGGTGTTAGGAAGCTTCCTTAACCGACAAGACTACGGGCCTGAGAGTGTTAACTCTCTCACTGTTAATTTTCTTGGTGTGAACGTCTGTCAGTCGATTATTCCTATTTATTTATATTTACCTGTCTGTCTGAATATCTCCCTGTCGATCTGTCTGTGTGTCTAGCTATTTATCTGAGTGTATATATCTAGCTGTAAGTGTCTATCTATCCATCTATCTATCTGTCAGTGTCTGTATGTACCTACCTGCCTGAATATCTCCCAGTCTGTCAGTCTGCCAATCTATCCATCTGTCTATCTGTCTGTGTCTATCTGTCTATCTTTCCACCTCATTCATTGCCAGACGCCATGTATCCCAATCGGGGTGGCCAAGGGCTGCCTGCGTGAATATCTTCCAGTCTGTCAGTCTGCCGACCTATTAGTCTATCTCTATCTTCATATCTGTCTGCCTACCTGAATGTCTCCCTGTCTCAGTATTTTCTGTCTGTATGTATGTCTGCTTGTCAGTCTATCTATCTATCTGTCTATCTGTCTATCTATCTTTCTATCTCTCTATCCATCCATCTACCTACCTGTCTGAATATCTCCGTCTGTGAGTCTATCTTCTGTCTTTATCTGTGTCTACCCTTGTGTCTGAATATCCATCTATCTATCTACCTATCTATCTGTCTATCTGTATCAAACCATCATTCCCAGTTCATTATTCTTTTATTCAGTTTAGCCTACATATTCCCTGACTGGACGCCTGCAGAATTTATAACCCTTTCTGCTGTCCAAGATATATCCTTCTTATATTATTCCAACTTCCTCTTTCGTCATCTTCTATTTATTCTTTTTTTTTTTTTTTTTTTTTTGCTCGTTTCTTAATCCCCTTTATCTAGCGAATTATTTTATTATCCATGTTCTGGCTTTCTCTCGATTTTATTCAGCTTAGGAGATTGAATTGAAAGGATAAATTCTCTCTCTCTCTCTCTCTCTCTCTCTCTCTCTCTCTCTCTCTCTCTTTCTCTCTCTCTCTCTCTCTCTCTCTCTCTCTCTCTCTCTCTCTCTCTCTCTCTCTCTCTCTTTCTCTCTCTCTCTCTCTCTCTCTCTCTCTCTCTCTCTCTCTCAGTGTCATATCAATTAGCCTCACCTGTTTTCACCTTCCACCTTTTTCCTCATCCCCATCGTCTCATTTTCACACCTTTCTCCTCATTCATTTCCCTTTCCCTTGACGCCACATTAACCAGTTTCTCTCATTTTTCACACATGATCTGCCAGTTTCCATATTCTTCATTTTATTCATCACTTTTCTTGCCATCGTTTTGACCATGTTGTCTGTATGTGCATTTGGTTATGTGTCTAAATCTCCGTTCATCTGTTTGCCTGTCTATCGGCCTGCCTTTCTTTCTACCGACCTATCTGTCTGTCTGCATTCTATCTGTTTACCTTCTTGGATCTCTCTCTCTCTCTCTTTCTCTCTCTCTCTCTCTCTCTCTCTCTGCGCTTTTCTGTCCTTGTCGTTAGCTGATAGAACAGTTTTGTTATAACCTTCCCTATACCAAAGGGTCACAAAGGACCAACAGGTCTGTTGTTTTTTGCTTTCCTTTGTACTTCTTTGTATTCCCTCCCTCTCTCCCTCCTTACATGGATACATGGATACATACATGCATGCATACATACATAGATACATACATACATACATGGGTTCATTCATGAATACTGTACATGCGTATATGCATACATCTATACATAAATGCATACATATATGCGTGCGTGTGTGTATGTACAGTATAAACATGATTGTCTTAGTATATATGTTTACACATTCGTTCTACTAAATATACTCTATATTCACCCCATTTGTTTTCCTTATTATCTTGTTCATTGTCATATCGTTCAACAAATCATCTCTCACCTTCCTGTACTACTTCCTTCTCCATTCCTCTCATATGTTTGCCTTTGTTTAGTTCATCTTCATGTCATTAATTTTTTTCTCATATTTCCTCCCTCAGCGTGACATTATCGCCTTTTATCACTCATTGTTCTCCACTTCCCTCTTTTATCATTCTTTCCTTTTGTCTTCCCTGTTCGTTTTTCTTTCAATGTCTTGGTACTTATTGGGTGTTATTCCTTTGTCTTTCATTATTATTTTGGATGGTTGGTTGCCTAGTGGGTTGCGGCGCTCCAGCCCGATGTGGCTTAAGTAGGATTAAATTCGAGGGATGGTTAGTGTGTACTGTTTCCTTAATATCAGTCTTGGGAGGGCGACCGGTCACTCGTCTTTAATAACTGGTGTGAGTCGTGTCGTCTGGCCTCGACGTTGCTAATGGGCAATACAGGATTGGACAGTGTTGAGGACGATGATGGTGATGCTGGTATTGTTTTGTTTTAAATGATTTTGTTTAACATTCTCTCTCTCTCTCTCTCTCTCTCTCTCTCTCAAATTGCCTAGACAAGTGGTAGACTGTAGTAGAGCAATAACGTTTAAAAGTCGGTTAAATAAGTACCCAGCCTCTTGTTCCTCCATTAAACTCGTTCATGGCTGCATAATTAACCTGAATAATTAATATGATTGGCTGATTGTTCCTCTCTTGCAGGTCGTGGCTAATACACCAGCAGAATTTCAGATAAAGTTAATTTCGCTTTACGGATTTGGTTAGTGTTGGATATAGTTTATTTTCTTTTCAGTCTTTTCTGTGATATTTCCATGGCAGGTTTTCTATGCTGCATGGTGGTCCTTCTTACTTTTGCTTGACGGTTTCGGGTGGAGGGTTTGGGGAGCGGGGACTGCCTTCTTGCTGTGCTGTCCTGATCTTCACCTCATAGAATAGATATCATAGGCCTACTGTTTTTCTTAGCAAATAGCCACGAAAGGACCATTAGGTCTGTTGTTGTTTACTTTCCATTGTACTCTCTCTCTCTCTCTCTCTCTGGGGGGCGCGGTAGCACAGTGGTAGCGCGCCGGACTCGTAATCGGGGGATTGCGAGTTCGAGCCTCGCCCGGGCTGCCGTGCCGGGAGTGGTAGCTCGCTCCTGTAACCCTAGCGGGGCTATATAGTCCAATACAGGGCTTAGCTCGGGGGAACTCCATTTCTCTCTCTCTCTCTCTCTCGTCAACATGGCCCACATTTTCGTCCTTTTGCAGCTTACATCATGCAGCGCATTGCCGAAAAATAAATGCGTCTGCATCCTTTCCGTAGCATTTCTTCGTGACTAGTACCATTTTCTAGTGTAAATCCATTGTTATTGCTACATCTTAATACTGAAAATAGACAGATGGCAATTTTAGACCAAGATAGAGTCAAAAGAGTATAGTTTAAATTGCTACTTTCAGGCTATATTCTTTAACTTAACGACAGATATCTAATATAATTTTTTTTTTTCATACCTGGTGACAAACATCTATTATCGATTTCTTTTGACAAACATCTGTTATTGATTTTTTTCCTTACGACACACACCAGTTATTGATGTTTTTTATGACAGATACCTATTATTGATTTTTTTCCTTACGACAAACATCTGTTATTGATGTTTTTTATGACAAACATCTATTATTGATTTGTTTCCTTACGACAGATTTCTATTATTGATGTTTTTTTTTTTTTGACAAATACCTATTATTGATTTTTTCATTACGACATGCATCTATTACTGATATTTTGTACGACAGACATCTCTTATTTTTTCCTTACGACAAACATCAATTATTGATGGTTTTTATGACAGACATCTGTTATTGATTTTTTTTTTTTTAGACAAACTTCTATTATTGATATTTTTTCGACAAACATCCACAATTAATTTTTTACAGACATCTTTTTTTTTTTTTTTTTTTTATGGCGAACATCTGTTAGCGATTTTTTTTTTTTTTTTTTTTTTACAATACAGTAGACATTTATTATCGATTTTTTAACGAAAAATATTTATTGATGTTAAGGAAAGCTCTGTCTAACACCTACTGCTCGAGAGACCTGTCCTAGGCAGAATGAAATCGCCTTTAGTTAGCAAGATTGAATTAATATGTGCGTCTTGGGGCTAAAGTGGTAGATGACTGTAAATAGATTGGGGCGCCCACCATCCACTCACTTCATGTAGTGCTGCCTTTTGGTGACTGACAGTGACTACAGAGAGTGACAATAAATATAATTGTTATATGAAAACAAGCCATAAGAAAAAGCAAAGGCTGAAAACTTAAAAAAAAAAAAATGCTTTCATGGGAAGACTGAACAATATTGTGTAAGAATCAAGATCTATTTTTTATTTCTTCAAAATGCCTGGACACGTGGCGTTAAAAAGAATGGAGATCATAGGCAAAGGGTAAATCAGACTAAGGAAGACGACCATAGAGTTAACCATTTCATACGTGAAGGACTAAGAGAACTGATTATGAGAGTGCTTGTGATAATCTGGTAAGAATCAAGGAAAGCAGTTTACCTGAGCAGGGATTATTGAAATAGCAGTGATTGACGGAGAGAGAGAGAGAGAGAGAGAGAGAGAGAGAGAGAGAGAGAGAGAGAGATGAGCAGTGATTATTAAATAGCAGTAATTGGTGGAGAGAGAGAGAGAGATGAACAGTGATTATTAAAATAGCAGTAATTGGTTGAGAGAGAGAGAGAGAGAGAGAGAGAGAGAGAGAGAGAGAGAGAGAGAGAGTCAGGGAAAGAGAGACAGTAAGAGGAGTAGAGGTGATGAGACGAAAATCCTTAATTTCCACCCTGCAAAGAAGAGCTGCATGTAGGCGCAACTCCCCCACACATAACAACAGTACTCTTACCCGGGTGAATAATGTCCACTGTACAAAGACAGCAAGTGCCCACGGATAAAGAATTACGGAGTCGGTTTTGCACACCTAGTCTCCGGGAAGTCGATTTTTAAAGGGACGTAATGAAATTTTTCCGTAATATATCTTGAGACAAAGTTATCCCCATGATATTTAGAAACCGTGAGGGTATGTGTTGTGGATTGTTGAATATTAATGGATATTGTTGTGAAAGATTTTGGCTGGTTGAATGACGTAGGAATTGGGATTTTGATACACTGAAAGTAATCGTGAAGGTTACAGCATTTTATTATTACGTTGAGTACTAGTCGGCCCTCGTAAGCTGAATAGAATGGTCTTGTGGTAGCATATTATTATTATTATTATTATTATTATTGTTTTTAGGTGGTAGGTGGTGGCGACCATCATCCACTCACTTGATGTAGTGCTGCCTACTTCTTCCTTAGCCTGTATAATTCTTTTTCTATGCTTGCCCTTCTCTCTTCCTATTTCTCCCATCTTTCCTGTCACTTACTGCTTTTCTTCCTTTACAAGTGGCTTTACATTGAGTGACAAGCCAAATGGTTTCCGGAAAGCCAAGAAACCATTTACAACGCTGGGTGGTGACTATATAACCAAACCATAGGTGTTCCCTGCGTGCCAGCAAGTGGGTTGGTAGTGTTAGGGCCCCTCCCCGTAAAACAAATAAAGTCAAATGGCCGCCCCTTGCGGGATTATGGCGTCTGGCAATAGATAGATAGATAGATAGATAGATTGTTATTATTACTATTACTATTATTATTATTATTATTGTGTTGTTTTGTTGTTGTTGTTATTATAACTAAGTAGTAGTAGTAGTAGTAGAAATAGTAGTAGTAGTAGTAGTAGTAGGTTTCCCTGAGATGAGTAAAATTGTATAACGTTATCCTGTACTACGTAAAATTCATCTTTCGCCGCCTGTGAGTTATTGGTTCGGCTATGAAGTGTGATAAGAACATATTATTCCAGATACTGTAATTTTTTTGATTTTTTTTTGCTCATATACCCACTACTGCTCAAAAAGGTAAAGATATATCAAACATCAACATTTTTGTGAGACTAAAGAACTGTATATTTGTTCCAATTAACGCCAGACGATTTATTTGAAGCTAAGTAATCTTGGCCGTGTGTACCCAGGCAGAGGAGAATTATTAATGCCGTCGCCGATGGTTGGCTGAGTTACTTGTGCGATCACTTAACTCTGACGCGATTGTTAACCAAGTTGCAGAAACATTTGGACGCAGCGTCAGGCAGTACGTGACGGCTATTGCTTTAAAAACAGAGCAGCAGGAATGACAGTTGTCACCAGCCTTCCTCCTCCTGCGTCCCCATGATCGTGGGCTCCAAACGAGAGGAAGCATCAGCATCGTCGTCGTCGTCGTCGTCGTCGTCATCCTCGTCGTCGTCAGCACACATAAAAATTATTTTGCAGAGAATATGCTGTAACTTTTTGGGATCATGAAGAAATATCTTCGACACGACTCATCATCATCATCATCATCATTATCATTATGATCAGCAGCACTACCAGAATCCCAAGGGTTTTTTCCTCCTCCGCCACCACCACCATCGTCATTATCCTCGAATAAACGGGGTAGGAGGGATCCAGAGGCAGGAACCGGAACGTACAAAAGTATGAGAACTACCAGCATGGCGAGGAAGCCTGCCTTTACTACGGTTGGATGCGCCGACTTCTCCCAAACGAATCCAAACTCAGCTCCATCTCTTCCGAAACCGATAGCCAAAGGGAGCAGTTTCCTTCGCTGACGAGACTGGCAGAAGTTGGTTCCTACCCGACCCCTTAAGACTGGTGCCGTATTCGTAAAGTTTCTTGAGTCTGAGGACCGTATTCTTAAACTTTCTTGAGTCGGGGGACCGTATTCTTAAACTTTCTTGAGTCTAGGGAGTATAATCGTAAAAAAATCTTGAGTCTAGGGATATTCCTTCCTGAGCATAGGGATAACAGCTTCCTCTTCTTTGTTATATCATTACTTATCGACATTTTTTGCCTTAATAATATATAAGGGGATACTGAGGAGTCAGCAAAATAAGAGAGTGTTGTTACGGGCTAGCTGCTCCTCTGAGGCTGGGTAACCTTCTCCTCCAACTTTCCGTCTCGTCGTTCGCAGATTGAACCGCCCCACTTGTCCCCTCCCACCTTGACGCCTTCCTCATTATATTCCTTTGCTGAGCTTTAGGGAGGCCTTTCGTCGTGAAGGTGCAAATGAATGTTGTCTTGATCTCCCCCTTCCAGTTAATGAAAATCTCCCATCTCAAGGGAAAAAAAAAAGTGCTCGAGTACAGGAAAATGACACGTGATCATACACAGGGAGATAATGTAATTTTTTTTTCCCGTATAAAAAAGGCTATATGGAAGCGTGTTGTAAGAAAGGTTTAATAGGTACAGTAACAATATAAGCTAATCGTAGTGCGGGCCTGATGTGTAAAAAGTTTGTCGGAAATCTTGCAACAGCTCCTCCCCCTTTGCAACTTTGCCTCTCGTTGCCTTGAGATTGCACGACCTGACGCATCCTCTGGCTGACTCCCTTGATATCCCAACCCTCTTGGTGTCGTATGTATAAAGGATCCTGATGTCTTTGATGGCCAGGCTCTTATGGAACCATATTTAGTAAAGATCCTAAGCAGTTTAGATGATAAAGCCACCACAGCAGTGAGGTATTATAAAAGAAATCCCTGTACCGGGTAATTGGACACACACACCACAAAGCCAGTCAGGAGACAGGACGTGTGTGCTGGGCATTCCCCAGGTCCTGTCCTCCCCACTTACTATTTTTTAATCAGCCCATACCCCACTGACCGGACTAATGTATGGCCCGGCCTGCACTCTATGTGCAGGGAATCTTTCAACGAACGAACGAACGAACGGGTAATTGGGCAAATTTTTTCACTTTTACTCATTCTACTAGTGAAATGTTTAGTAACCGTGTGCGGAGGGGAGGTGTAAGGTTTGGAAAGGGAAGGACTGATAATGACTGGAGTGTAACTTAGGCAGGTAACAATAAAGCAAAATTAGGGGAAGAGAGAGAAACAAAAACAGAAGGAAGGTAGTTTGGGAAGTATCTGAATGAAAAAGATTTCGGGAAGGAGGGGAAGGGAAGGTATTTGGAGAAGGAAGAGACGGAAGGGATGATGTGAAAGAAAGAAGGATTAGGATGATGGAGGAATGAGTAGCAATGGATTACGAGTATGATGGGAAGGAGAAAGGATAGGATGATAGTTGGATAAAAAAGGATAAGATTGAGAACAGTTGGATAGGGAACGAGAAACATATGATGGTAGGGTGAGGATGGATAGGAACGGAGAAACAGTATGGAGAGAGAGAGAGAGAGAGAGAGAGAATCGAGGGGGAGGGGGCAGGAGAAACTGAGCCGAGCTGCACTATAGGGAAGATGGGGGGTGTGTGAAGGGGGTGTCCTGGCGTGATCTCGTTACCCTCGCCTTCTTCACAAGTTAACGCATTTTCTCCCGGCATCCTGGGCTCCGTTTCCCAGTCTTCATCCCCCCCCCCCTACTGCTCGACGATTCCGAACCACCGAACCAATTCAGTAAGAGGACGTCTTTTTACCATAATGTTTTCTCCAGATTTACTATTTTTTTTTTTTTTCTTATCCAATGAAGCACTCAAGCAGTGATGGAGTTAATGAGGACTTTCCAAATATGACTAAATGCGTCTAAATGTTTTAAAGGTAAATATAATTAAAGTAAAATAATAAACAATCTAACTAAATTTTCCCCCGACATCCTAGGTTCCATTCCTAATGTATCTATCCCTTTCAACAAACACACACACACACACACACACACACACACACACACACACACACACACACACACACACACACACACCAGCAAAACTGTGCCCGTGCCCCAAACCCTGCTGTCATCCCATTCACTGTATGAGCGCTGTGGTGTTTTATTCAAGCTAAAATCGGAGGAAAATCCTAGCCAGCAAAA